>NC_137004.1:0-5000 GCF_032717465.1 Coenobita brevimanus | reverse complement strand
ATACATTTCAGCGTGTATGAGAGTTCTGAGTAGCCAAAATATATGTTTATGCTAAAAAAAAAAAAAAAAGGTAAAATATAATATATTTCTTGAAATGTGAGGTGCATAGTTATTTCACAGCTCTGTCTTCTGTTCAGTTGTTAAAATTTAAACAGAAAGTGTTGTATTTCACAGCTCTTCGCCTTACTTCAGAATGCAAAATATAGTGGGAGTGTAAATATTCTTTGTTTACCTCGCTATCACTGTTCAGATTTCACTGCCTGACGTCTGTGTTGGTACCAGGACACTATCAAGCATTGTCTTGCCTTCCATGTATGCATTTCCTGCTTTCAAATCACTATTTTCCACTGCTTCTCATTAATAATCTTTTGTCTTCCTGTCTTCCACATTTGCATTTCCTACTTCAATTGACCATCTTACACTTTGTCATTAATTAACTTATATATTTTCTCCTTCCTCTTTCCTGCTCCCATCCTACGCACTCTTTCAGCCTCTTCCATTTTGGACTGAAAGAATCGTTCCATTTCGTCCACTTCCAAACCCCGCATCCTCTCACGTTTACCTCACTCAGTTGCATGCACTCACCTCCGCATCATGTTCTCTGTCTCTCCCTCCTGCTCTCTGTCTCAGTCTCTCTCTCTGTCCTTCTACCCTTCTCCTTACCTGATTTCCTCTCCTCAGTTTTCCCTGTCCTTGCAAGTGATCCAATCTCTCTTCCTCTAAATCTTCCTCTGCCTGTGCCTCTGTCTCTCTGCTAGTCTCTGCTTCCGTCTGTCTCTTTCTTTGTCTGTCTCGGCAGTTCCACTTAAGGTGAAGAGTTTTGAGATGTCATAAGTTGAATAAAATCTCGTGGTAGTTGCAATAATTAAATCTAGTAGACATCGTATTGAAGGGGTTCATTATAGTGTGGATACCGACAAGCAATTTTATTCATTTAGGAAGCAACCTTTCCTAATTGAAAGGGTGAGCTTTAGTCTTCACTTCCCCCTCATTACTGTTAGGTCATCGGATTGAAGGTTAGATGTCATAAGCTTTTGGGCCATATTATATGTGACTTGAGATTTCCTAACACCTTTTCCATAGCAAATTATTTTGTACATTACACCTTGGTGTCATTCTGAAGGTTACTGATGGAAATTATGTCTATATCAGGAAACCATTTACTATACTGGGTTGTAACCATATAACCAGATTTTGGCGCCTGGTGGGTTAGTGGGTAATTGTGATGTTCCAATTGGTTTGAGCCGGTGAAGGTTTATATCTAAGGGGTGGTTGGGGTTGATTGCTTATGTAATGCCACTCAGGAATGAGTGAGGCTGGTCACTCTCATCTTAAATGTCGGGACCAGTTGCCTAGCCCCGGGCTCCTATGCTCCACATGGGGCAATGTAGGATTGGATGATGGGTAGATGGATGAATTATTATTAAAAACATCTTGCATTTGGTATTGCCAAGTTATTTAACTCATGTTGTCTCCAGATGATAATGTTCTTGCTGCCAACAAGCTACTTTTGTTAATCAAGGTTTGAAAGGAAAGAACTAATGTATAGTATATTTTCAGGTGTGTGAGTTGACTGAGCCATGGAAACCGCCTACAGAGAGGGAGCAGGGGGGGAGAAGAAAGCCAAATTAATACCAACCAGCTGCCACGTTAATACCAGCCAGCTGCCTGGACAGGAAACCAGAAGTTCCCTTTCTCCTACGGTCCACCATCCTCCTCATTTGGCATAAGGAGTTGAGGGAGAAGGAAGAGGAGACTGAGGATAAGGTAGGAATGGAGAGATATATGAGAGGGGGGGAGCAGTGAAATGGCTGGAGACAGGGTGACTTTGAGGCAATTTGTTTGTGGCCACCCCTTACAGGATTAAAGGGTCCGGCTATATGTAGACAGGTAGTGTAGATTTATTCAAACCAGAGACCAGCATCTCATTTTGGTGTGTGTTAGATTTTTTGCTGAGCAGATAGATGATGATTGGATGACATTTGTATGGGGGAGTACATGATGAGGGTTGACAGCACTTATTTAACTTGAAAAGTTGGATGGATTATTGGATGGGTTTTATGAAATGCATGTGTTTCGTTTTCGTTTTTAAAGGCTCCAACATGCTTGCATGTGTCGGCTTTGGTCACCTAATGGCGGCTCTCCACGCTGCACGATCCATTGCAGCCTCCCTGTTCAGTCCCTTAACCCTAAGGTCACACTTCATGACCTTGTCCCATGTCTTTCTTGGTCTACCCCTCATAACCCCACCCCCAGTATTAACACTTTTCACCTTCCTCACCCAATTATCATCCCCCATCCTCTTGACATGTCCAAACCACCTCGAGCTACCTCTCCTCATCACAACACCAATACACTCTAGTCCCATCCTACCTCTCAACTCTTCCATTGTAAACCCAGCCCCTCCAGGCCTTGGACGCAGGGACGCACTGCACATCCACCTAATCATTGTCATTTCTGTATGTCTGAGCCAGCGAATGTCTTCCTCCTTCACTGCCCAGGTCTCACTGCCATACAGCATTACACTCCTAACACATGCTGCATACAAAGACCGTTAGCACGTAGGGAGAGCCCACTCAATGTCAGGAGAGGCAAGAGCTCCCTGAACTTCTTCCAACCACTTTTCACCCTAGCCACAGAGCTAGCTCCAGCCCCACCTCCAGCACACAACATGTCTCCCAAATAACAAAACTCTTCCACACACTCAAGAGATTCACCAGCAAGTTCAATCCTTTCACGTTTGACAATCTCCACCTGCTCACCCCGGCACGCCGTACACATAAAATCAGCATTATCTCGCAGTCTACCTCTGATACCACTACATCTCTTATGCACCCATTTATCACACACACCGCACAAGATGGAATTACTTCCCACGCCCTTATGGCAAACTGCACATGGCCACTCTCCCTCGTCTTTGACAGTACCGCCACCAACCCTAGATATCATCACTTTTGTTTTATCTGCATTTACCCTTAAACCCTTTTGCCCCATACCATCTCTCCACTTCCTAAACCTTTCCTCCGCCTCCCTTTCATTCTCTGCAATCAACACCAAATCATCAGCATACAACAACTCCCACGGGAGTCCTTTTCTAAAGTCACGTGAAAGGGCTTCAAGTACCATGATAAACAACATGGGACTCAAGACTGACCCCTGATGCACACCAGCATTCACGGAAAACTCATCACTCAAATCTCCATTCACTCTCACCTGGGTGTGAGGACCCACATACATGGCCATAACCACCCTAACCAGCCACTCCTCCAAGCCAAGCTTTCTCATTGCCCACTTCACCACCTCTCTAGGGACTCTGTCAAAGGCCTTTTCCAAATCAACAAAAACGAAATAAAGATCCCTTCTCCTACCAATATATATTTTTCCTGAAGCTGTTGAACAATGAATATGGCATCAGTGGTCCCCCTACCTGGCATAAACCCAAACTGCATCTCATCAATATTCACTCTTTCTCTAATCATACCTTCTAAAACTCTCTCCATTACCTTCATTATCTGATCTAAAAGCTTTATACCTCTGTAATTTCCTCTTTCCAGGGCATCACTTTATACACATTTACAATTACACACTTCAGCCAATCATCTGGGACAACACACTCATAAATAATCCTATGTATCAGGTCAGTGACTAAACTCACCCCTATATCGCCTGAGGCCCTTCAACATTTCGGCAGTCAACCCAGACACACCTGCTGCCTTCCCCACCCTCATCCTGCCTATTGCCTCACTCACAGTAGCAGTATCAATCAATGGCCAAGGGCCAGACACTGGATCTGCTGGCTCCAAACCTTCCCTGTCTCAGTCAAACTCCTCATTCAACAACCGGTTATAATGCTCTCTCCATGCATCTTTAATATTCTCACTGTTCACCACTACCTTTCCTTCATCATTCTTCACACACTGCTCACCTATGATATCCCGATTATCCCTCTTCACCTGACCTGCCACCCTAAATATATTTTTCCTTTCCCCATGATTTAGGTAATCAAGTAATTGTCTCTGTGACTCAGACTTTGCCCTGTATACCTCTCTCCTAGCCCTACGCTTGGCAGCCAAATATTCCTCTTTGCTACCACCCTTCTTCCATTCCTGGAAAAGCCTTCTTTTCTCCTTAATTGCAGCTTCTACACCCTCATCCCACCACCAATTACTTTATGTCTTGGTGGTCCTCTTGTCCAGCCACATGTTACATCAGTAACTCTCAAGAAATATTTCTTGAGGGCTCTGTACTGTTCATTAACGCCTCTGTCTACAGCTCCCTGTTCAGCCACCACTCTCCTCAACTCGCTGTAGAAGGCATCCCTTACTACTTGGTTTTTCAGCTTTCATATTTTCCTCCTAGGTACACCCGCGAACCAAAGTTTCGGTACCCCCCTCGATGGAAGGAAGTTGAAGTCAGGGTTAGAGAGAGGGCAGGTGAACGGACAACCGTGAGTGGTACTTTGGAACTGAGCTACGAGTCGAATAGTGAGAAACCTAATGACACTGGATTCGAAACATTTCCATGCAATTCACCTGCAAAACATTATGCGTTTGTAACATACATACTGTAACATATAACATAGACTACTGTGTTATCATGGTGTCCTGTGATACTGACCCATCTGTTTCGGATCCTCATCACACAAATAAAGCACCGAGCCAGTTGTATATAAGTTGCAACTTGTCATTATAACTGCAGTCATAATTTTTGTGAATGTTATCCCTGGATTGTCTATAGCTATAATAAAGAATGATTGTGAATTTAATGTTGATTTTCACAGTAGTTGTGCGGATGGTTATAAATGTGGCAATTATTTTATGTGGAAGACTAAACCACATTGTGATGGACAGCGGAGAGCATTCGCCAATAATTTACTATAAGCAGATGAAATTAGATGTAAACAACACAAAATATTATGAGACAACGAAGACACAGCTGTGGTATCCTGCTCCGCCTTGTTATCAAGGCCTTAACTGTGGCTTCACCTCATTCGTGCATTA
>NC_137003.1:56037326-56062191 GCF_032717465.1 Coenobita brevimanus | reverse complement strand
CGTTGACTCAGTCTCCTGAGGTAAGCGTTGGATTTTGCTGTTTTTAGTCATTAAGATAATTACATTAGGACACAAGGATATCTTGCTGACAGCCAGGATGTATCATAGGCCAAAGACAAGTAAAAAATAAAGGTAATACACGTCAGTTTGATGAGACAAGGGGGCAGTGTGTGAGGGAAGGGAGCCGTGCAGCATCTCAGTCCTGGCGTCTCAGTACCAGTGAAATAAGTAAGTATCGTCCTGTGGATTCTCGTGCCGATCAAACTGGTGGACATGGTGTGTTTCCCCCTTGTCTCTGTCCACGCAGCAGTACAGATCAGAACCTGAATATAAAGTGACTACTGAGGCTTGTATTTTAGGGTGAGAACGTGTTGGCAAAAACAAGCTTAGTTCTGTAGTCATAAATCTGCTGTAAGTGCATTCACGTACACACACATCTGCTCAAAAAAACACACAAACACAACACACACATATACTCAGACGCACACCCAAGTGCACACATGTACACACCCGCACACACACATATATACATGCATACATGCATACATACATACATGGAATGCACGAAGGCGCACTTAATTTACCTATATTTGCAAAGTTTATGCTCCTGGAAGCAAGCAAGCACATGGTAGTACATATATATTGATGCACCCACATATGTTTCAATACACACATACTGATTCATGCAGGCATTGTTGCATGTACACAGTGATGCACGCACACACGCTGGCACAAATACACCGATGCACACACATGGATGCACGCACTCATTGATGCATTAAGACACTGATACACGCACACGGCAATGTATGCACACACTGATACACACAGACGCTGATGCATACACTGATGAGTACACACACTGATGCACACACATTTATGAATACTCATATGGACACACACACACACACACACACACACACACACACACACACACACACACACACACACACACACACACACACACACACACACACACACACGCATATATATGCACATTTACTGATATGCATACCCAAACCTTCATTCAAACAGGTTCACTATGAGCTCTACAATGCATCCACACGCAGTGTCCCTGCCGGACACACACACAGGGTCACCTGGTACACATAGACAACACCACACACACACACACACACACACACACACACACACACACACACACACACACACACACAGCAACCACATCAAACCATTCACCCCCACCCCCCACCCTCCACACACAACACATTCACCCACCCACTCACATACACACACACACACACACACACACACACACACACACACAGTACTCTCTAGTGGAACTTGCTGGTGAGGAAATGTGTGTATGTAACTGTGATGGTATCGGAAGGTTGCCATGGTAACACACAGGCACCTCACACCACACACACAAAACACATAGACACACACACACACACACACACACACACACACACACACACACACACACAATTTATTTTTGGGTAGGGCTGGTAGACCTGTATGATCATGAGAGTTAATAGAGACAGCATTAACACTCTTATAGTAGTATGACTCACTCTCAGCTGAATGTCATCGCCCAACAGTACCTGGAATAAAATACTAGAGTTGCCCCTACCATGAGGGGGCCCGGGAACCATCTAGTGGTTGTAAAAGTAGCTGGACATGTTTCTCGTCTTGGTGGGCGTCGCTACTTGGCTACTTTTGCTAGTGGCCGTATGACAGTGGAAGGACGAGGGTGTGTGTGTGTTGCTGTTGCATCATTCCCCTGAGGTAAGTGTTGACTATTTGCTGTTTTTAGCCATTAAGGTGACTACATTAGGACACAAGGATATCGCACTGACAGCCAGGAAGTATCATGGCCCAAAGAAATAATACCTATAAGGCTACTAGACGTAATTCTGATGAGACAAGGGGGATGTTAGTGTGAGGGAGATGAGGAGGCCTTGTAGTCCAGTGTTACCGTTTTGTGGAAAATCGTCTGTTAATGTGGAAAAACAAATGAACGACGAGCATGGATGTGGGCAGGCGGACGTCATTCCACACTAGTGTGGAATTTTTTTCCACACTAATTGTTCACGTTATTTTGTAGGAATACGAGGAATTTTGTCATGATTAAACCAACGAATATGTAGCGTTTGTCTATAATACTGTCATTTAAAACAAGGAAGAATACGTCGTTGAACAGTCTACCTCTACCCACCCGGCGATATCATAAAAAAATATATGTATATATTATTTACAAGACACGTGCCAACCATTAGCAGTGCACACTTACTTTGTAATATTAAAGAAATACCGAAACAATGTTGTAAATCGTGTACAGTTGATATACTAGAAAACTTGGATGTGGATAAACTTACTTGTCTCTTGGCTGGTTATTAATCAACATTTGCTGACTTATTAACTCTCTTAATCATTTAACATCCTTACACTTGAATCATAATAGGCCTGACATCATTAATTATACCCTCTCTTCCAGTATTCACAGTATAACAAATTTTATGGTAGTTATACCGACAATACATCCTCTGTCATCCTGGTTACTAAACGAGACCGTGTGCAATAATGACGTCACAACCAGTGTGCAATTCACGGCAACTCTGCCTTGTACCGCCTCAATCTTGGTGTCTCAGTACCAGTGAAATAGCAGTGTGAATGTCGTCCTGTTGATTCTCGTGCCGATCAGACTGGTGGACTAGGTTTGCCTGCCCCCTTGTCCCTGTCCACCCAACAGTACAGTTTGGGACCTGAATGTAAACTGATAAGTGCGATTCAGATTTCAGAGGGACAATGTGATGGAAAAAAAATATTGTATGTAAGTTATTTTGTCCTGAAGCGCATGCACACACACACACACACACACACACACACACACACACAGACACGTACGCGTATATTGTGGTGGTGTTCCTTCATTTTACCAAGGCCGAGATAGTCGTTTTTTTGCAGCTTATTTCCGGTAGTTCAGTGAAAGAATTAAACTTACAGCTCTACATCATTTCCATACCACTTCTTCGTGACTAGCACCATTCTAGTGTTAACCCCTTGTCACAACGCAAAATTTAAGAAAGAGATTGCAATTTTACGCCAAGTTAGAGTGAACAGGGTATAGTAGTGATGCTGCAACACACGTATATTTGTCCTCTTGTTTACAGGTCAGTCTACACGCAGTCTTTAGGTCACGTCTTCCACAGAACAGGTAACACATGGACAGCTGGCGTAACTAAATGGCAGACTAGAGATGGAGTGAGAGGATGAGGCACACAGAGAACAAGATAGAGATGATACTCGCAGATCCACCGAGCAGGGACGGAACGAGTTAACAACCAAAGGATCGGAGTGGAGACAGGTGAGAGGGGTCCTTATCCTGCAGTGGTGTGTCACAGGCTGATGATGATGATGATGAAGACGGATGTTGCTGCTGATGATGTTGATTCTGCTGCTGCTGATGATGATGATGCAAACTCTAGAATATGGTTATATGATAGTGATGTATTTGATGATAATGGTGATGATATTGATATAACTTCTGTACTACATTTTTTACAGTGTTGGGATGGTGATGACATGCTGCTGCTGCTGACGATGATGATGATGATGATGACGACGAAGAAGATGATGATGGTGATGATTACGACAACGAAGACGACGACGACGATGACGACGACGACGATGATGATGACGACGATCTTCAAGTCATTGGCTGAGTCACCTCTCCCATTCCTTTCTGTTTAACTTCGTGTTTTGGTGACTGGGCATGTGTGTGTGTGTGTGTGTGTGTGTGTGTGTGTGTGTGTGTGTGTGTGTGTGTGTGTGTGTGTGTGTGCTTGCTTCTGTTCGTGTATGTATATCTTGGTTGATGATACCATAGTTATTCAAATGGCAGAATTATTTCCACACATTCATAGTTTTATTTCAAGTGTAAATATTAGGCCAAGAATATAGGACCTTTTACCTATACAGTTACGAGACACTTACGCAATATTCTGAAAAGCTTATTACATCCCATAGACCACAGCACAGGGTTTCATAAATCACTGATCACCGTCTCTTTATGTATCGTTAGGAAGTGGATGAATATGAGTGAAGTAATACATATATTTTGGTCTTTATTTAAAGGTAAGAATTAACCTCACATATTCTTTTTAATTTTAAGGATACAACACATGATTTTCTACATTTTATCACAGTAGCTCTAGGACCGGCCCTGACCGTCTGCTTCTCACTAACCATTTTCGGATGAGAGAGGTTGTACTCATATAGGCTTTAGAGATTATAGTTAAGCCAAGTTACGTTCCACACATTGTCACACACCATCACCCTCTCACACCACACCATACCATACCACCCTCCCACACCGTATCACACCACACCATACCAGTCTCACTCTACACGACACGAAATCACACTCCCACACCACACAAAATCACCCTCCCACACCGCACCACCAAAAATCCTCCTCCCCTACCACACAACACCACACATAACCGCCCTCCCACACCACACCACACCACAAAAAATCCTCCTCCCTCACCACACCATCCATAACCGCCCTCCCACACCACACCACACAAAACCACCCTCCCACACCACACCAAACTACAAAAAATCCTCCTCCTACACCACACCACAGAAAATCACCCTCACACACCACACCACACACAACCACCCTCCCACATCACACCACACCTGACCACACAATCCTCCCCACACCACACCACACAATCCCCCACCACCACACGACACCATACCAAACCAAGGAGATTAACCTAAGGGGCCTGAAGCTCCCGCATCTAGTAATTCTGATATTGTTTTCAGGTAACTCCACACACACACCTCGTGTCACGTCTTTCACAGAAGAGACAAGATGGAGAGATCATATGATGCAGATCTACCGAGCAAGGACGGAACAAGTTAACAATCAATGGATCAGAGTGGAGAAAGGTGAGAGGGTCCTTATCATGCAGTGGTGTGTCACAGGCTGATAGTGATGATATTGATGGTGATAATGATGTTGATGCTGATGGTGGTGATGCTTTAACCTCTCAACGTATGAGGTTACAGAATGCACAGTGAGGCTGCATAGCCAGGAAATGGAAGAATATGAGTGCATTTAAGTATTTATGTAATGTGATGAATAAGGATGGAAGATTAGAGGATGAAGTGACTGAAATGACACGTCAGGGAAGGAGGGTTCTTGTTCTCTAAAAAGCAGTGATTAGGAAGAGGGAACTGAGGATGAAAGTATGAAAAAAAAGGGCACTGCATGCTGTGATTCCCACTTTAAAGTATGGAAGTGAAGCTTGGATCTTGCTGGAAGGACACAAGTCAAGAGTGAGAGCGGTGGAAATGAGCTACTTGAGAGGAGCATGTGGAGTCTCATAGAGAGACAGACAGACAAATGGGCAGATGAAGGAGCGTTGTGATGCTGATGTGGATGAGACTGAAAGCGTTAAGAGAAACACTTCGAGGTGGTTTGGCCATGTGGAGAGGATGGCGAATAAGAAAATGCCTAGAAGAGTGCACATGAGTTAGCTGGAAGGATAGAGGGGGATGGGAAGACCGACGATGAGATGGAGGGAAAGAGAAGAAACATATGAGTGCGATACTTGAGCTAAATGGTAGAGGACAGTACATCATGAAGGCGATTTGCTTGTGGTCACCCCTTACGGGATTAAGGCGTCTGGCTATAGATAAACAGATATAGATAAATAGAGAGATAGGTAGGTGATAATGATAATATGATATTGATGATGATGATGATGAGAATGGTAATGATAATGAGAATGACGGTGTATATAATGATGATGATGATAATGACGACGACAGCTATGATGATGATGAGGAGGAGGATATTGATGATGATTTTTGTCGGCAGGTGGAAGGACGAAACAGCAGGAACTCTACCATCGGTCCAAGCATCCACGATTCCACATCCATCCATCCATCCATCTTGCTTGATGTTAAAAGCTAAGTCTATTTAACCTAAGTAGTACCAATTGCTTCTTCATAAGCTTTCAAGCTGTCTGAACAGATCTGCAGTAGCTTTTAACTTCTAGAATAACTCGGTTCTGGTGCTCAGTTTGGTACTTTTATTTTCCTTTCATCAGAACTGCCGCGGCAGATTTTGAGAAAAGTCCCTCAAGTAACTCCTATTATTTTTTTACTAGGTTTCTAATGATGTCCATAGATCCGTTGTTGCTTTAATAGTTTCCTAGACAACACAGTCTTGGCGCTGTTCTCTGCCACCCTATTATACCATGTCATATAGTGTTCTCGCTCGCTTGCCCTGTTCGCTCGCTCGCTTGAACAATAAATCACTGAAGAAAAGGTGGTATAAAGCCCCTTAAGCCGCCACAGTATTATAACCCTCGGTATGCAGTCCGTTCCTTGTGGCCTTGTAACTTTGTGTACCCGAAGCGCTTACAAAATAACTTGAAATAATTTTCCTTTCGTAACTAGACTCGTTTCACTTTAACTTGGCCTGAGTTGTTGTTGTCGTTGTTCTTGTTACATCTTAGGCTCCTCTGGATGTGAACCCTGTGTTATATTGAAGGATTGTCTGTGTTGTGGTGGTGTGGTGCAGGAAGTGAGTGGATGTGCTGTGGTGTGGGGGTGCCACTTTGCAGTATGAACACAGGGGATTGTATGTGTGTTATATTTTGTGTTAGTATTGTAGCAGGGAAGGTTGGTGTACTCGTGTCTCTGGGTTCGGTAGTGTCTGAAGGGTGTATGGCTGGTGGTGGCACATGAAGGATGCTGTTTGGTAGAAAGTTTTGGCTGGCTGGAGTGTCTGTGTGTTTATGTATGTGTTTGGTATAGAAAGTTTTGGCTGGCCGGGGTGTCTGTGTGTTTATGTATGTGTTTGGTATAGAAAGTTTTGGCTGGCTGGGGTGTGTGTGTGTTTATGTATGTGTTTGGTATAGAATGTTTTGGCTGGCTGGGGTGTCTGTGTGTTTATGTATGTGTTTGGTATAGAAAGTCTCGGCTGCCTGGGGTGTCTGTGTGTTTATGTATGTGTTTGGCAGAAAGTTTTGGCTGGCTGGGGTGTTTGTGACTTTGTGAATGTGTCTGGGAAGTGTAGAGTTGGGTGGAGGAGGGGATATGTTGCAAAGATACTCTGTGTAGTGTTGGGCGGTTGTTCGATTTTGTTTATTTGTGGAGAGGATGATGCAACATAAGGTTACAAAGGTGGGACGGATCTTGAGCTGAAGTGATGAACTGTGTGCCTCTCATATTCACTTGGTCTCTGACTGAAATTAGTTATGTTTCTTGGTGTAGGCTGTCAGTAATTGTGGTCTTAGTGTCTTCTGCTATCAAGGTATTGTTTTCTGTTCTTGAAAGCTCCTTCGTGTTTGTGTTGGATATGATTACGGCTCAGCTTGTGCGACAGTAATTCACGGTTGTTTTAATGTATTACTTATAAGTGGAGGATGGAGTTGGGATGTATATGAGAGAGGGTGTGTGTGAATTAGGGGGAGTGATGCAGAATGACGGGGGACAGGGTGGCATAGAGGCGACTTGTTTGTGGCCACCTCTTACGGGATTAAGTCGTCTGGCTATAGATAGATGGATAGACAGATAGCTTATACTTTCCATACAGTTTGCCGAGTAGTAGCGATAGTTATCACTAGAATATGATGTTAGTCACGAATGAGTGCTGTGGAAAGAATGTAGGGCTGTAGTATTGTCTACTTCTGCTACTGATCTGCCTGACATTCTGGTATGCTTTAAATAAAACTCTGTGTCAAGTTAAAGTGAAAGGCGTGTATGTTTGTGTAGGAGGAACAAGAGACAAGGAGGTATTCTGTGGCCTGTTTTCTTTGTGCTTCCTACAAGACACAGTAATAGTTATGACGGGGCATTGATGGCAAGTTTGTGGGTCAGCACACACTTACGGCCTCTCATTATACAAGGTGGTCCATATATTACGCCACCCAGTTCTTGTGTGTTGCGGGCACGGCTCAGTGAACATTACCAGTGTCTACTCTGCATCATTATCTATTTCCCACAACCCTCTTCAGGCTTAGCTTTATAATATAGGCTTTAATTTAGGTCCACTGATTGCATGGTGGAGAATTCCCATAACCTTTTTTATGCTTAGCTGTATATCATTGTATTGTATAATCTTTTATGTCCACTGATCACACGGCTGAGCAGTAATTTGGTGAAGCGATCAGAATGTCTTAGCTCATCACAAAAGCCGTCCCCACAACACACAAGACTGCAGAGCGCAGTATACTTATCACCTATATTAAGTCAAAGCCACAGTTAAAAAGGTAATGAAACAAGACAGAAAATTTAAGTTTTCATTATTAATACTTCAGTACAAAATACATTAACAGAGACAGCAATATAAAACATGCATTCAAAAGTAGCATTTGTCCACAGAACATCCTGGACTTGCAAGGCAGATCACACCATCACCACCAGGCTTCTCTCGGCAGGTCAGGGCAGATCACCAGCAGCAGCAGCAAGTAATCTCACGGCTGGGGAAGACACGACATCCTGCTGCCACCGCCGCCGCCACCACCACCACACCACCAGGCATCTCAGAGTAGGGGAAGACATCACACCACCGTCAGGCTTCTCACGGCAGGACAGACCAAACTTCAGCAGGGTATGACCAGTGTGGCAAGGAAGCAGCAACAAGGCAGCAGACTCCAGCACGACCTGTGGACCAGATGTGTATTAGTTCAAATCAGTGTTAGCTTTAGTTATTTAATCTTCTATCTATCTCTATCTATTGCCAGACGCCTCAATCCCGTTTGGGGTGGCCACAAACAAATCGACTCCAAGTCGCCCTGTCCCCCTCCATTTCACTGCCCTGCTCCCAACTCACACCCCCGTCTTTCATATACCTCTCCACCCCATCCCTCCATCTCATCCTCGGCCTCCCCCTCCCTCTTCCCCCCTCCACCTCACTCACATACACTCTCTTCGTCAGTCTTTCACCCTCCATCCTCTCCACATAGCCAAACCACCTCAGTGTGTTCTCATAACGCTTCCTATCGCATCCACATCCACACCACAACGCTCCTTTATATCCTCATTCGTCAGCCTGTCTCTCCATGTGACTCCACAGCCTCCTCTTAAATAACTCATTTCCACTGCTCTCACTCTTGACTTGTATCCTTTAAACAACGTCCAAGCTTCACTTGCATACGTTAGAGTTGGTATCACAATACTGTCATGTAGTAACTTTTTCACTTCCATGCTCACTTCCCTGTTTCTTATCACTGCTTTCAAAGAACCAGCAACCTTTCTTCCCTGCTGTACCCTTTCAAGCACTTCACCCTCCAAACCTCCATCCTTACTCATCACACTACCCAAGTACTTAAACGTACTCACATTTTCCAATTCCTCACCATCCAACCTCGCTGTACATTCACTGACTTCACCTGTCTCAAAGACTATCACTTTACTCTTCCCTACATTCACCTTTAGATTCCGTTTCTTGCACACTCTCCCAAACTCATCCACCAAGCCTTGCAGCTCCCCTTCGTCTTCACCCAACAACACAGTATCATCTGCAAACAACAGTATAGGGAGTTTCCAGACACTATCCTCTTTCACCAGGGCCACTCCAACATCCACTACCCTACCTTGTACCTCTTTTATTACCCCATCCATGTACAGATTGAATAACCACGGAGACATGACACATCCCTGTTTCAAACCAACTTTCAAAGAGAAGAATTCACTTAGTTCGCCATCCACACGCACTGCAGCTTTAGCACCATCGTACATACTCTTCACAGCATTCAACAACATCCCATCTACTCCATATATTCTTAACACTGCCCACAATCCTTGTCTATCCACCCTGTCATGTGGAGAGGATGGAGAATGAAAGACTGACTAAGAGGGTGTATGTAGGTGAGGTGGAGGGAGGGAGAGGGAGGGGTAGACCGAGGATGAGGTGGAGGGATGGAGTTGAGAGGTATATGAGGGAGGGGGGGGGTGAGTTGGGGGGAGGGGAGTCAAATGGTGGGTGACAGAGTGACTTGGAGGCGTTTTGTCTGCGGCCACCCTTTGCGGGATTAGGGCGTCGGGCTATAGATAGATAGATAGATAGAGACTAAGAAGACAAATGCCCCTATGATTACCACACACTTCTTTTTCCCCTTTTCCTTTGTACAAGGGAATAATTATATCTGACTTCCAATCCTCTGGGACTCTACAGTACCTTCCTCCCAGGCCAATCTGCACATCTTCCACATCCATTCTACTACTATCTCTCTCCCATGCTTTAGCATTTCACCACACACTCCATCAATTCCTGGGGCTTTCCCAGATTTAACTTTCTTCATTGCTTCCACAACTTCTATCCTACTGATTTCTTCCTGTCTTCTCACCTCCCTCCTTCTCCCAGCCATTCCCCAGCCACTTATACTCGCATTACTTCCATCCTCTACGTTCAACAATTCCTTAAAGTGTCCTCTCCATCTGCTCACTTTTTCTCCCTTCTCCACTAGTAATCTACCATTTTTATCTTTCACTCCCCTGCTAACTTCACTTCCACCCTGTCTTACTCTTTTCACCTCTTTCCAGAACATTTTCTTACAGTCCCTCCACTTTACACTCAAATTCCTTCCAAATTCCTCATCCACTCTCTTCTTACTCTCTCTTATTAATCTTTTCACCTCTCTCTTTCTTTCTACTATAACTCTCTCTTCCGTCTCTCAACTTCTTCCACGCCCCTATTTCTCATCCATTCTTTGTATGCTTTCTTCTTTTGTGACACAGCCTGTTTCACCTCTTCAGTCCACCACGCTGTTCCTTGCACCCCCCTCCGTCTTCTCTTCCTTCCACACACCACATCACATGCTGCACATATTTCTTCTGTAAATATGCTACACACACCTTCCACGTCTCCCATCTGCTCCAATTCATATTTGCCCAATCGTTCCTCCACTTCTCTCTTATACTCTGCCTTTTTCTCATCCTCTTGTAACCTTTCCACTCTCCTTGCAACTACTCCTTCCTCTCGTCTTTCCCTTCTTCTATTTCTCCATTCTAACTGGACCTTGATTCTGGCCACCACCAAGTAGTGGTCAGAGAGTCCACTCCCCCAACCTCTATAAACTCTTGCATCCATTACACATCTTCGCATCCTTTCATCCACACACACATAATCAATCATTGCCTTCCTTTCATTCAGTTCACCACCCACCCTTCTCATCACTCGCCATGTATACCTGTGGATCATTTTATGCCTGAAGAGGGTATTGGCTACCACCAACCCCCTCCCAGCACAAATGTCCACTAACGCACTCCCATTCTCATCTATCTCAGCAGGCACACCCCACTCACCAACTATTCCATCCACCTTCGCATTCCCAACTTTACCATTCATATCACCAATCAAAAACACTCTCTCATTCCTTCCAAATTCTTCCAGATGACGATGTAGGGAATTGTAGCTTTGGCCAGGCAACTGAGTTGGTAGGGTGTGCTGTGGGTAACCCAGGGATTCAGGTTCAGACAGGCCCAAAATGGGCACAAAACAGGAGGGTTTGACTCTTCTGTCAGTGTTCAGGTTTGGAATTTTCATCATTTTGTTCCCTCTCCGAATAATTGCAGCCAAACCTATAGCTAAGTATAGCATGGTTAAGGATAGCATAAAATTTCTGAGTGCTAGTGATATCCATGCTGCTAGATCTTTGGCAACTTCCCTATGCAGTCCCCTATCCCTGAGGTCACACTCTTTGACCTCATCCCAGCTCTTCTTTGGTCTGCCTCTCGCAACCCTACCCCCAACGTTTACACATCCCTTTCTGCGCCCAGTTGTCAGCTCCTATCCTTTCCACATGTCCAGACAATCTCAGTCAGCACCTCCTCATCACAACAACACACTCCAGTCCCATCCTTGCTCTCAACTCTTCAGTCATAAACCTAGCCCCCCAAGGCCTCGCGTTCAAGGACGCACTGCACATCCACCCACTCATTGTCATTTCTGTATGTTTAAGCCTGCAAATATCCTCTTCCTTTGCTGCCCAAGTGTCACTACCATACAGTATTGCACTCCTGGCACATGACACATACAGAGGTCCTTAGCACAGAGGGAAAGCTCTCTCAGTGTCAGGAGAGGCAACAGCTCACTGAATTTCTTCCAACAACTCCTCACTCTTTGCCACAGAGCTAGCTTCAGCCACACCTCCAGCACATAACATGTCTTCCAAATAACAAAACTCTTCCACATACTCGAGAGACTCACCAACAAGGTCAGTCCTTCCATGCCTGACAATCATCACCTGCTGTCCCCGACACACGGCACACATGAAATCAGCATTATCTTGCAGTCTACCTCTAGTACCACTACATATCTTATGCACTCACTTATCACAGACTGCACAAGATGGACTTACTTTCCACAGCCTTGTGGCAGATCTCACATGGCCACTCTCCCTCTTCTTTGACAGTACTGCCACCAGCCCTATACACCATCACTTTAGTAATATCTGCATTTACTTTGAGCCCTTGTGTTTCATACCATCTCTGCACTTCCCAAATCTTTCCTCCGCCTTCCTTTCATTCTCTGTAATCAACACCAGATCATTAGCATACATCATCTCCCACGGGAGTCCATTTCTGAAGTCACATGAGAGGGTTTCAAGTACCATGATAAACAACAAGGGGCTCAAAATTGACCTCTGGTGCACACCAGCATTCTTGGAAAACTTATCACTCAAATTTCCATTCACACTTACCTGGGTGTGAGCACCCACATAAATGGCCATAACCACCCTAACCAGCCACACCTTGATCCCAAGCTTTCTCATTGCCCACTTCACCACCTCTCTAGGGACTCTGTCAAAGGTCTTCTCCAGATCAACAAAAACAAAGTACAATTCCCTTTTCTTTCCTATATATTTTTTCCTGAAACTGTCGAACAATGAATATGGCATCTGTGGTCCCTTTGCCTGACATAAACGCAAACTGTATCTCATCAATATTCACATTTTCTCTTAACATACCTTCTAGAATTAGGAGAGAGGTTTCATAAGTTGATTGGAAGTCAGGAGACAGCAGGAATATACCATTACTGTTGAGGGGGATGAATTTGTGTGTAGGCTATGATATAGGAAGCATATCTCAGAATATGGATGTACAAGGTTAATCATATCTTGTATAGTACTTACACTTTCAGATTTGATAGCTTTTCCTTTTGTAATCTTTACTGAATGATGCAATCAGTTCATGATTACACATTATATAATCTCAGACTTCCTCTGTGTCATTGTAGTTGGCTCACCTTGACAAATTTTAGTCCTTCTGCTGCTTAGTTCCTGTGTCTAAGTGGCAGAATAAGAGAGTATTATGGTTTTGCATCCTCCCCATAGATCTTCATTGTGATTTGCATGATGATCTAGTCTTTATCTCTAGAAACAGCTCAGCATTCAAGGTGGAGAGATGCCAGGTTTTTGTCAGTTTAGGGTGGACATGTAGTCTATATGGTTTGTCTTTATTGTTTTATGTATTCATTATTATTATTATTATTTTACTGTGGATCAAATTTAGCGATTCATCTCTTCCGTTTATAAATCGGTACAACAGATAGGCTTTCATTCTCAGAGTATGACCACTGAGTACTGTACTGTCTTCCTGTGCAGTGTATATTTTGTCATTTGTACTCTCGTTATAAGTTTCATTAAAGAATTTGTATCTTATGTTTAGTTTCTGTGTCACTCAGTGTGTTAAGTTTATGTAATATATGGTTAATCGTTTAAGTCCTGCCGTAGGATAGCAGTCTAAGTTGCAGTTTTTACTTTCTCCCTTTATATAAGTAGCTACTGCTCTATATTCTTTCCATAGCACTTGTTCATGATTAGCATTAAACTGCAGGCTTAGGTATTCCAAGTAGCTCAGGAAATTTCGAGATACCTCCTCCTAAAGCGATATTAATAGGTACATGAAAATTTAGTTAAGTCTATGCATGTTGTCCAATTTCCCATTTTTTGTAACATGTAAAGAAATAAAATACAGTAGAAGTTTTAGCCGCTACCCTTGTGGGGCCGCGGTAGCATGGTCAGGATGGTGCTGGCTTGCTAATCAGGAAGACCCGGGTTCAAGTCCCGGTGTGATAGAGGTTTCTTTAAAATGTGGCTGAGGGAAGTTTGCGTAGCAGGCTTTCCTTAAAGCCACAAGGCCCCATACTTACACTTCAGCTCACACACTTAAGACACTTACACACACTACTACGTACATACACACATCGACACACACTACTACATACACACACACTACTACATACGCACATCAAGACACGTACACAGCCACCTTCACAGTAGACACACACACACACAAGACACGTACACAGCCACCTTCACACAGTAGACACACCACACACACACACACACACAAGACACGTACACAGCCACCTTCACACAGTAGACACACCACACACACACACACAAGACACGTACACAGCCACCTTCACACAGTAGACACACACACACCAGACACGTACACAGCCACCTTCACACAGCAGACCCACTACACACACAAGACACGTACACAGCCACCTTCACACAGTAGACACACCACACACACACAGGGTGGGACAGGCAGACAGCAGACACACCACAGGCAGACAGAGATGGGTATATACAAAACACAGGGAGTGAGAGAGGAGGGGGTTTTATTAAAAAGTCCAATTTTGGTATACCTCCCGTGGCAAAATTGATATAGCCCCCCCTTTAAATATTTTTTGGATATTTTCATTTAGTGCCCCCCAGGCCCCAGACCCACTCGGCTGAACCAATTGTCTGGCGTCAGCTGGAACATGATGCTAGAGTTATGTCGGTTGTGAGGGGGTTAATGGTGACAGTATTGACACTGTCAGGCTCCTATGACTCACTCAGTCGAATAAAATCGTCTGAGTCAGCTGAAATGGGGTACTAGAGTTGTCTCAAGCACCAGAGGGTTAAGAATCTTAACCCCCCTCTGTTGCTCTCAAGCACCAGAGGGTTAAGAATCTTAACCCCCCTCTGTTGCTTGAGACAACTCTAGTACCCCATTTCAGCTGACTCAGACGATTTTATTCGACTGAGTGAGTCATAGGAGCCTGACAGTGTCAATACTGTCACCATTAACCCCCTCACGACCGACATAACTATAGCATCATGTTCCAGCTGGTTCAACCAAATTGTCTGGCGTCAGCTGGAACATGATATACCAGAGTTATGCCGGTCATGTGGGGGTTAATGGTGACAGTGTAGTAACTGTCAGGCTCCTATGACTCACTCAGCCGAACAAAATCGTCTGTCAGCTGGAATGGAATACTAGAGTTGTCCCAAGCACCAGAGGGTTAGGATTTTAACCCCCTGAGTGATGCTCGGGACAACTCTAGTACCCCATTTCAGCTGACTCAGACGATTTTATTCGATTCAGTGAGTCATAGGAGCCTGACAGTGTCAATACCGTCACCATTAACCCCCTCACGACCGACATAACTCTAGCATCATGTTCCAGCCGACGCCAGACAATTTGGTTCAGCCGAGACAGGATCCTAGGATCCTGAGAGACACTATAACAGCGGTTCCCAACCTGGGAGCCATGGCCCCCAAGGGGGCCATGGGACATTGACTGGGGGGCCATGGGCCTTATTGGTAATATAAGAAATTATAAGTTATTTGGTCTAGGTAAAACCTGACAGAAATCAAGTATGAAATATACCTTACTGTGCTGGTTTAGCCTTAAGTATATTGGGGTAATTACCGTTTTCTGCACAATATCAAATATTAAAAATATATAAATATACGATCTGAGTTATATAGGGGCCATGGAGCTTCTCATAATTTTCTCGGGGGGCCACAGGACCAAAAAGGTTGGGAACCACTGCACTATAACATCACAAACAAAATACAAAATGCCTTCCCTCCATCCTGAACGTACTATAATTCATTTACATTAAGTAAGCTCGTATTTTCGTATTTTTGCAGCTTATTTCATGTATCTTAGTTAAAAGAAAAAAATACTACGAGCCGGTGAATAAAACCAACACGTGTAGACGAAGACTATAATTACCAAACAGTTTCGGTGGACACTGCCACCATCTTCAGTGGTCAAGATAGTGAGAGGGAGTGACATACTGACACTACAAGGGTTCCTTTTTATGCCTGTGTATGTGTGGAAGGGTGAGGTAAAGGTGAGGTGGGGTGGGGTAGATTGTAAGCGGGGATTAACCCAAGGGGGATTTTGGGGGGGGACATTACCGGACAGGTCAGGTGTAATTCCTATCTGACCTTACCTGTGTCGTAGCAGGAAGAGACAGTCTCTTCCTGCTACGACAGGATAGGAATTACACCTGACCTGTCCGGTAATGTCCCCCCCCAAATCCCCCTTGGGTTAATCCCCGCTTACAATCTACCCCACCCCACCTCACCTTTACCCCACCCTTCCACACACACACGCATAAAAAGGAACCCTTGTATAGTCAGTACGTCACTCCCTCTCACTATCTTGACCACTGAAGATGGTGGCAGTGTCCACCGAAACTGTTTGGTAATTATATTCTTTGTCTACAAGTGTGGGTTTTATTCACCGTCTTTGATTATCATGCAAGAGTGATTCATCCAGCCAATACTACGAGCTCAGTATCTTTTCATAGCCCTTCTTCGTGACTAGCATCGTATTCTAGTTATCTATAGTTACAACTGAGCATTCAAGTTGGAGGGATCACAAGTTTAAGCAATTACAGTAAACAAACAAACAAAAAGCAAGTGTCGTCCTCTTGACCTCTCGTCTTCGCAGGAATGCAGCGGTGGCGCCATCTTGTGCGTGGAATGCGTGAAGTGCAGGCTCTTGAGTGGAAGGAGCACGGAGCCACGGGAGACTTAATAATATTCGCTAGTCAGCCAGTCTAGAAGCCTGGGACATTTGCCTGAAATAATAATAATAATAATAGAAATAACAACAAAATCAGTCATATACATAATTCAATATCTTAGTCACTCGATCTGTCCATTCCACCCTTTCAGTACGAGGACGCATTTCTGTAAGCTATTTTTTCTAACATGGGAGGTTCGATACGTTCGATTAAGCCTATCCATAAGACTCCTAAAGCTGAGTAAATGCCTCTGAAAGTTGCAAAATATAAAATATAAAACGTCTATATGATAGAAAAACCTTTGTTCACCTCCGGGATTCGATCTGTGGCGCCTAGACCAAGTGCTGACGTCATGTTTAGGCTACACTTTGCTACCTTTAGACGATTTCCTGGAGCTTAAAGAAACCCTCTCGGGATGATGGGACAGACACAATAACCCCTTCAGACAGAGAATGACTTAGTTACTTTGTTCTAGGTAACCGGACGATTTTATTCAGCTTAGGAGATCCCCTCGTAGTGAAGGGGTTGATGGTGACTGTATCTAACCCCTCCAGTACGAAATTTCTCTCCAGAGTTGAAGAAAATCGTCTGGAGGAAGAAAGATGAAAATGGAAAAAAGTGTTAATGTGGACAATGAGTTAGATAAGACTGGTTTGGTTAAGGTAGGGTAGGGATGGGACGGTTGTGGCAGGGTGGGGTAGCGTTGGGTCGGTTATGGCTGGGTGGGGTAAGGTTGGGTTAGTTTTGGCAGGACGGCGTAGGATTGGGCCAGTTTGGGCAGGGTGGGGTAGGACTGGGTCGGTTTTGGCAGGGTGGGGTAGGATTGGGTCGGTTTTGGCAGGGTGGGGTAGGACTGGGTCGGTTTTGGCAGGGTGGGATAGGACTGGGTCAGTTTTGGCAGGGTGGGGTAGGACTGGGTCGGTTTTGGCAGGGTGGGGTAGGACTGGGCCGGTTTTAGCAGGGTGGGGTAGGACTGGGTCGGTTTTGGCAGGGTGGGGTAGGATTGGGTCAGTTTTGGCAAGGTGGGGAAGGGTTGGTCGGGTTTGGCAGGGTGGAGTAGGACAGGGTTGGTTTTGGCAGGGTGGGGTAGGATCGGGTCGGTTTTGACAGAGTGAGGTTAGATTGGGCTGATTATGCCGCGGTAGGGTAGGGACGGGTCGGTTATGGCAGGGTTGAATAGAGGTGGGTCGATTAGGGCAGGCGAGGGTAAGCATGGGTAGGTTATGGTTGCGTTGGGGAGGGTAGGATAGGTTATGGCAGGGTAGGATAGGGCTGGGTGGTGGTGGGCTGGGTAGGGTAGGGTAGGCTGAATCAGGGTAGTGTAGGGTACAGAAGAGTGGTGGGTATAACTGCCGTTTAGTTCCATCATATCCAACGCCTATTTCACTCAGTTATACTACACTGTCTCATCAAATTTGGGGCGATCTTCTCTACGATTTTTGTTCTTCTCCGCTTAGTTCAGTCCTTTAGTTCATTCATGATGCTTGGCTTTCCTTTTTTATTTTTTTTTTATGTGGTGGAGCGCAGGGGCAAGAGGCTAGACCACCATTAGTCCAGAATATTAAAGGGTAGGCCACCAAGCTACGCCCTGGTAACGTCTACACGTCAAGACATCTGTCCACCTCTGGGACTTGAACCGCGGAGCGCTGGACGCAGAGCTCTCGGTTTGCGGATGTCACTTTTACTCTTTGCTAGCTTCTGACGATATCCTACAGCTTCAGAAAACCCTCTTAGGATGACGGGACAGAATCATTTAATCTTTCAAGCCGAGAACAACTTATTTACATTGTCCTAGCTGACCGCATGATTTTATTCAGCTTAGGAGATCCCCTGATAGAGATGGGGTTGATGATGGCAGTATTTAACCCTTCCAGTTCGAAATTTCTCTCTACTGTAGAGGTGAAGAAAATCATCCGAAGGTAGAGAAAAGAAAACAGGAAAAGTAATGTAGTGGTGAAAGGGCTGTACAGGGGAGGGTAGGTTAAAGTAGGGTAGAGTTGGGTCGGCAATGGCAGGGTAGGGTAGGGTAGGCTGAGATAGGCTAATGTAGGGTTGAGAAGAGTAGGGTAGGGTAAATTGAACTGAATAAGTATATACAATAAAATCTGGCGATACAACAACCAGGGTCATATGCCGCCGGACGACAACGAGAATAAAAGCGCTCGAAAAGATGAAATACACACACACACACACACACGCACACGCACACACACACACACACACACACACGCACACGCACACACACACACACACACACACACAAAATACAATTCATAATTAAAACAAGAAAAACACTAAAACACTATGAACACTAAAACCACTGTATACTAAATTTTACACGGTAGTGCAGCTGCCTACACCAAGCAAAGGTTTCCCCCTCCACCACAACAAGCATCCTCTCCAAGTACCAACAGAAGACAACAATCCCCCTCCTGCCCGGTGCTCAGAGAGGTAACGATGGCGCAATTCCCCAACAGTGGACACCATCAGCAAAAGCCGAAGAGTCAGGGGGACGAAGCATTCCACACAGAAAGTAGGGGGAGAGTCCTCCATTAAAAATCAATGAGAGAACCAGGAATGGCCCATTCGGAGCCAGCATAAAGCCGTCTCCCACCTGCATTCAGACCTCGGCAAATGAAGGGGCCCGTTTACCCACAAATATCACACATTTTGTTGGCCCCCACCGCATCCCACCTACTCTGCCAGTGGGAGCAAACAGTGAGTGGTTAGATGAATATCACTGAGCGAGGCAGGGGAGAGGTGAGGATGGGAAAGAGGCAGCAGCCTTTGCCAGAGCGTCAGCATGCTCATTGCCCAC
This sequence comes from Coenobita brevimanus, assembly GCF_032717465.1. Lineage (NCBI taxonomy): Eukaryota > Metazoa > Arthropoda > Malacostraca > Decapoda > Coenobitidae > Coenobita > Coenobita brevimanus. Next base: position 56,042,557 of record NC_137003.1, on the reverse strand, counting down.
AATGGTACAAAACCACAAAGCAGTCCCTAGCAAGCACAGCCATTCTAAAACACTGTAGACAACAAAAGAGGATTGGACGGGAAAACACAAAATGGAGATCGGCAGAGTCGCTAAAAACTGTATAACAAACAGGAGGGAAGCTAAATATCAATTTGACTGCGAGTAAAATAGCAGTAAGTTCTGCGATAAAAGTAGATACGATGGGGGGAAGACTCCTACCACGAATGAAATCGGGAAATATAACACCCAAGCCTGTCCCCTCACGGGATTTCAATCCATCAGTACATACGAGAATCGAGACACTGTGAGAGGAAGCATGTTCTAAAAAAAATAGCAAAGAGCCGCCTGTGAGGAAAGGAAGGCCCCTCTCTCAGGAAAGTAAACACACGGTTGCACCCCTGAGAGGAGCCAGGGAGCCATCCTTGGTACACGCACAGGACAAACAAGAAAGGTTGGAACATCCACATCCCCCATGGCAGCCTTCACCCTGTACCGAAACGGATGTGGATAGCGAGGATACGGCGAGGCAGACACTCCCTCCGGAACAGAGCCAACAAAATCTTCCTGAACTTTAGCAATGACGGTGACACTAAGGACACTAGTTTGAGGCACTCCCTCCTCTTGAGGATATGAGGGAAACAAGGTGGCACCAATACGGAAAAATTCCATAATCAGTAAAGGCAACCTACCACGCAAACCAAGATGGTGACCTGCAATACCTGGCTTGTGAAACGGTAGGACAACAGCCCCCCGCCAAGAAGCAGGGGTGGACGAATCTCTCCAAATTCTATTTATAAGACTCAGGAGGAAGGACACTGCTTCATCATCCAGGTACCTCAGCACTGCATGGGGAATATTATCGACTCCGGAGAAGTGTCATGACAGGGAAAGGGTAGACCAAAGTTTACACCAAGACAAAGGAATGTTGTAAGTCTCTCCGCCCCCAGAACGGATGTCCAACACCTTAATCTCCTCCACCTCCCTAAGCCTGGCAAAAACCGAAGAACGAGTATCCCTACAGGAGACCTCAGCGGTAGGATAGGGTAGGGAACGCTAGGGCAGGGTAGGCTGGGGTAGGGTAGTGTAGGGCAGAGAAAAGTAGGTTAGGATGGGTTGGTTTAGGCTAAAGTAGGACAGAATAGGAGAGGGGTAAAATGTGCCTAGTCCAGGAACGAAAAATATATCAGTTATCCATGTAACTAGCGTTTTCTATTTCGGTAAATTATTTTCTTGCCTGCCTAAAGTATCGTGATGTACGAACAATGAGATTAGATATCGAAACTGTAAGATGCGAATTAGTTACAAAGACGGTATTTTGTTTTGGCTAACGTTACATCGATACGTTCAGCTAAGAGCAACTCGGCAGAACTGAACAGTATATGACGTGCTAGATGAACGCTGTGACCGGAAAATAAATATATATGTATATATACTTCAGCATACAGTAAGCGATTTTATGTTAACTGAAGAGAAGCCACCACAGCTAATGGGTTAAGTTTACACACACACACACACACACACACACACACACACACGTTGCGAAAAGTTTCACTGACGAAGTGGGTGGTTACTGTCCCCCTTGAGCAAGGGGACTGGTGTGTGCGTGTGTGGTCACAGCCTTGCCCTTAGATCGGACTATATGAGCTCTCAGCTCCCTTCCGGGAGGGTAAAAGCTGACGATCACGACCATCAAGTGATCCTGACCGACCAGGTGAATTACACACACACACACACACACACACACACACACACACACACACACACACCATTACTTGCAACTGGCTGGCCTATCATACAGCCATATCCTATATTCATGAAGTACAACACATCTTACATTTATGTCAATCAATTATTTCCTGTGGCACCCTCGGGGATGCATAGGGCCTCGATGAACTCACACCACCACATCCTATCTTGTGCTAACTCCTCAAGATCTCCCCAACACTCATCTCCAGCTTCCCATCTCATTGTCCTCCCCCACGTCTCTTTTGGCCTTCCTCTACCTCTCCTACCAAGTGCCACCCACCCTGGTGTACCTCGTACTATTCCCTGTCTCCTATACACATGTCCTAGCCACTTCCATCGTGAGAACCTAACATATTCATCGACCGGCTGCACTCCCGTTATTTCTCTAATTCTACTATTTGGTATCCTTTCCCACCACTTAACTCCTAATATTCTTCTAAGTGCTTTGTTTTCAAACACCAAGAATTTATTTTCCATAGTCACTGTGCTGTACCAAGACTCGTGTCCATAAATTAAGATACTCCTAACCATTACATTATAAAGTTTGATTTTTGTATGCACAGAAAAACTGTTATTATTCCAAATATTTTTAAGCATTCCCTTTGCCTGATTAGCCTTCTTTAACCTTTCCTCGAATTCAAAGTTCAAAGAACCATCCTTGGCTAAATAAGTACCTAAATATTTAAACCTATCAACTTGCTTTACAACCATACCTCCAATTACACATTCCTGCGCATTTTCCATATTCATATTGATTATTTCAGTTTTTCCACAATTAATAACCAAACCCACCTTGCGACCTTCACTCACCAAACAGTCCAACACTCTCTGCATCTCTTCTGGCCCATCACAAATCAAAACTATATCATCTCCATAATCTAAATCCAAAAGTTTCCTGTTCTCTCCCCAAAGTATACCTGCACCGGTTTCTGTTCCAACGCGTTTCATAATGTAATCAATGACCAATATAAATAGTAAAGGCGATAGAACACCACCTTGAATTACTCCGGACTTGACTTCAAACGAATCACTCAGACAACCATCAACCATCACTTTACAAAATGTGTCCTCATGCATGTTCATAATGACCCTCACAAACTCCTCTGGTATTCCATAATGTCTCATGATCTTCCCCATAGTCTCTCTCGAAACACTATCAAAAGCCTTTTCAAAATCAACAAAACAAAGACTTAACGGTACTCTCATTTCATTAACTTGCTGCATCAAATGCCTAACTATAAAGATCTGATCATTGCAACCACGTCCCTTTCTAAAACCAGCCTGTTCATCCCTCAGAATACCCTCAACCACCGGCTCCAACCTATATAACAACACTCTACTGAAAACTTTCAAAGCTATCGGTGACAAAGAGATTCCCCTCCAATTACCACATTCACTCAGGTCTCCCTTCTTCGGAACTTTAACAATTACACCATTCTTCCAAATTGATGGTAGTAACCCCGTCACCCATATCTTATTGAATAGCATGGTCAAGATCATTATTAATCTATCCCCCTCCACTTTAAACATTTCCGGAAATAAACCATCCTCCCCTGGTGCCTTATTATTCTTTAACTGTTTTACTGCTTTCTCCACTTCTGCAAGCCTCAACTCTCCTGTTTCTATATTTAAATCTTCCTGAGCAGACGGTATATCCTCTTCTGGTGGTAGTGGTCTATTAAGAACTGTCTCAAAATGCTCTTTCCATCTATTTTTAATATCTCCATCTTTGGTCAATAAATTTCCTTCCCTGTCTCTAACTGGTATTTCCTTGCGTTTACCTGCATTACCACTCAGTTCTCTAATCGATTCATATGCTATTCTTTGACTCTGTCCATCATTTTTGTTTATTAAGATTTCAGTCTCTGCAACCTTTTCATCCACACATCTTCTTTTATCTCTCCTGGCTAACCTTCTTACTTCTGAATTCAAACTCCAGTACGCAGCTCTTGCTAATTCAATCTCTCGTTCATCAACGCATTGCATCTCACTCCTCAATTTAGCCTCACCTCTCTTTTTTATCATATCCCACGTTTCCTCTGATATCCATTTCTTTCTCCTGAATCTATGTCTCCTTCCAATCGTACATTCAGCAGTCTCATGCAAAACTTTGTTCACATCCTCCCACATCTCATCTACACTTCTCTCCCCCTCTTCCAACGTTTCCAACACCAAAAACCTATTTCTGCATTCTAATCTGAATTCCTCCTTTTCTTCTCCTTCCCTTCTAAGCTTAACAATATCGTATCTACCAACACCAGATTTTTCCTTCTTCTGATTTTTAAGTTTAAAACTTATTTTTGCAATGCTGAGTTGATGGTCACTACCAATATCCGCTCCCCGTTTAACATCAACATCTAGCAGAGAACTTCTATGCCTCCTACTGCTAGCGATGTGATCAATCTGATTTTTATATTTTCCACACGGCGACACCCAAGTTGTCTTGTGTACATTGCAATGTTGAAAGAGTGTGCCCCCGATGACTAAGTCATTTGCTAGACAGAAGCTTCCAAACCTCACTCCGTTTTCACTCATCCTACTACCAACTCCCATCTTACCCATACATGCCTCAAATCCCTCATTTGAACAGCCCATTACTGCATTAAAGTCTCCAACGCAGATCAAAACATCATGTCTAGGTACCCTTCCTACTCCTTCTTGCAACTTTTCATAAAATGTGTCTTTCCTTTCATCGAGTGCATCATTAGTAGGTGCATAACACACAAACAGACTGATGTTGCCATGATTTGATTTAAACCGTGCGTATAACAATCGCTCATCTATAGGATCCCACTCACATAAAGCCTTATTTGCTTTACAACCCAGCAACAATCCTACTCCCTGATAATGCATTCCGTCCTGTCGACCAGATATCAATAAACGTCTACCATCCTCCAAATCCAACTTATCGACTCCAGTTAATCTAGTTTCTGTCAGAGCACAAATATCAAGTCCGTAATTTTGAAAAACCTTCACTAACTCATCGATTTTACCGTCATGATTTAGCGTTCTCACATTCCAGTTACCAATTTTAATTGTATTTTTTGCATTAACAAAGGAATTAGATTGTAATTGAGGCAACCGTGAGATTCTTAGCACCCCCTGCCCATTTAAGGGCTGCACGGGACTGGGGGCCATTATTGTTCTTTCCGAGTCCATCAAGGTTTCTTTGGCTAACTTCCTGAACACCTCGCCATTGTGTTGCAGTCGCAGTAGGCAGCTAACTTGCCTGATTGCCCACACCCGAAAGACCCAGCTATGCTGTAGCCAGTCACGTGCCGGCATGCTTCCCAGCCATTTCACTCTCAAGGAGTTCCTCTGCCTGAGAAAGCAACCACCCCCCTGCTCCCGAGGGCTTTTGATCTGTGTAGGTAGAGGGCGATCACTCCCTCACTAGCCATATACAGTGTATATACAGTGTATAGGCTACACTCACCACAAAAGTCAGTATATATATATATATATATATATATATATATATATAT
>NC_137003.1:56002326-56034826 GCF_032717465.1 Coenobita brevimanus | reverse complement strand
CAATTTTTTATGATAAATTTCTGGAGTATGCGAGGACAAAGGAACATTTCAGCCTTCCCAGCATCAAATCACTGCTAACTGCACTCTGTAATGTTGGATGCAGGCTAACCATACCTACTAACCAAAGGCGTTCAATAAATGACCGTCCAAAATTAGGGGAGAATAATTCCACTTTGAGATTAAATAAGCATCCGGAACCGTACATGCACATTTTGGGATGGCACCGCAACATACTGCTTACTCATACCCACTACACATGTTCATAATCCATTTTCCTGCAAGGGCTTCATATTGCTCATGAAAAACCTGAGTTTCGTGCCTGGGACAACTCACCAAAGAAATGAAAACGTATAAACATGTGTTAGCGATAAATTCTCGCTTCAGTTCACCAATGTAAATAGATCCTACAACGCTAATGCTGACCTTTATCTCATTTGCGCCTACTCTCTCTCTCTCTCCCTCTCTCTCTCTCTCTCTCTCTCTGTAGTACTCTAGTTAACCGGTAGAGGATTAAGGACCGCCTTAATACAAGCAAATCAACTTCCGATCTGGTCGTCTCGTGAAATCACTGGTTGACATCCACACTACTGCCACACATGCTCCAGTATACCTTTAATCAACCATCTATCATTCAATTTCAAATCCTGGACAGCTAACACTCAACACTTACCATCAAAAATGACGATCTTCGCTTCAAAATGAAGGAATCCGAGCTAAAAATACGAGACACGACACACACCAACTCACTCCGCCATTTTTCTTACACTTACTGTTTCCGAATCGGCGCAATATGTCTGCCCACTATTTTTAATACTTTCTTGCATTTTCTAATAGGTCCAACGCTTAATATAGTCAACTTGATATTCTTTTTTGGATGTAAAAGTATAATTTAACAAGGAAAGAGCAACTTTTGCCGAGTTATTTGTTGAGGTGATACGAATTTCGAGATCGCGCAAATTGGAAGATCGTATATACATACGAAATACCGATCATGCAAAATGCCGCTTTTGACTGTAATTTTCACACGGAGGGGTCGAATTGGGTTAATTACTTCATTACATATTCCTCTATGTTACCTTTTCTTCGTATATTCAGTATTTTGTATGTATTCCTCCTTTATCTGGCATACACCTCTATTCATTTCAGTCGACTTTCCTTCATTTTCCCATCCTAAAATTAGCTCTTACCAATTTATCGAACTTACCTCAAGTCTTCCTTCAGATCTCCTTCCACCATGTCTTCCTCCTGTCCCCATTACCGCTTTGCATCTCATTCTGCATCCTCTTCATTCTCCAGGCATTACAATATGATAATTTTCGAAACTTTGGGCAGAATGAAGCAAATAAAATGACACTCTTATACATAAATAAAATATACATCTCATATCAAGTGATTGAATGGCTGATAAAATCCTGGAGAGGGTGATCATACCTAATTAGGATCTTCAGAGGTTTATCCTTTTTTCATTCCTTTCCCTTAATACGTTATCAATTTTTTCCCAGCATCCTTTTTTTTGTCTCACCCTCATCTTATTTGTCAGGACTAACTTGCCTAGCTCCGGGTTCCTACGCTCCTCATGAGGCGGCATAGGATTGGATGATAGATGGATGGACTATCTAGCCATCTCTACATTATCAAATCCCTTTTTGTCTCATCAGGAGTATACCTAGGGGCCCCGAGGGTTGGCTACTTAGTTCTGACATCCAAGACGAAGGAGACCAATCTCGTTCACCCTTGTTTGTAGTGTGACCAATAAACCCCTACCACTCCTCAGATGCAAACCCCTACAGGTCCCATTCAGTTGAAGGGCCATAACCTATTACACCACCTGACATCTATTTGGTTATATGGTTATCATCCTGCATTGCACTGTAGGATTCTAGGAAACCATCTGGCTTGTCACTGGATGCATAGCCACCTGAAGGCAGCAATATATCCAGTGAGTGGATGGTGGACTAATTCATCTTTTTACCCATAAAGAGGTGCTGAAGAGGAATGCCTTCATGTGGTGGCACTGATATAAACAGGTGGCTCCAATGCCCAGTTACACAAATATCCTGCAACTGCTTTCCTATCCTCTGAAAAGTGGATGGTGGGCTGCACAAGGGCAACATCAGCCTGCGATCCACCAAGTTCACATCCAGATGAGCCTGTACACACAACAACAGCACAAAAGATACTTAACCTAACCATGAAAAGTACATAATTTCATCTTAACCTGGGCAAAGTAGAAAACAAAAAAATGCAGACTGTGGCTCTCCATAATTAGGTCTTGCTGGACTTAGTTTGTGTAACATACACCAGGCTGAACGAGATGCTAAAATTAACAGCAAGAGCGGTGTACTGCATAACAGCCTGTTTTTGTTACGTAATCAACTCCCTGTTTTTACCGTTTCCATAAACAATTTCCCTCATTTTCTATTTATATGCTGCGTTTGTGATATAATATGCATTCTAGTTCCTTTAACAGTTTCCAGACTGTGCAAAACAGTCTCCATCACAGTAATGGCAGCAGCCAACACACATTACCTCCACCGAGGTGTGGGGACCTCCATCCATCTATCATCGAATCCTATGTTGCCACCCCATAAAGGGCATAGGAACCCGGGTATGGCAAGTTGGTCCTGACATTTAAGATGAGGGTGACCAGCCTCACTCATCCCTGAGTAGCATTACATGAGCAATACACCCCAACCACCCATGGATATAAACCTAAACAGGCTCAATCCGACTGGAGCGCCTTAATTACCCACTATGCGCCATAATTTGGTTATATGGCTACTACTCAGCGTATTAAGTGGTTTCCTGGTGGACAGGAAACCATTTGGCTTATCACTCAGTGTAGATCCACCCACAGGCATAAGGAAGAGGAAAGAATGAAGGAAAGAAAGAAGAAGAGTGAATATAAAGTCACCTGTAGGTAGAAGAAAGAGAAAAGAATGAAGTAAAGAAAGACAAAAGAGGAAGGATGGAAGAGAGGAAAGGGTAGACACCCAAAGCAGCACTACATTGAGTGAGTGGATGGTGAGCGCCCCCACCTACCACATGTGGGGACCTAAAGCAACAGTACCAAATTCTAGTCCAACCATTCATCATCCAATCTCCCCCCCCCTTCCATCAGAGCCCAGGGCTATGCTACTCAGTCCCAGCACAGTACTTAGGGTGAGAGTGATCAGTCTCACTCACTGAGCCCTGGGTAGTGAGTTGGTGGCATTATGTAAGCAATATACTCCAATGACCCCTCAGAAATATACTCTTACAGACTCAAACCAGTTAGAGTGTCTTAACCTACAAAACCAATAGGTGTCACGGGTGTCATTTGGTTATATGGTTATCACTCACCATAGTACATGGTTTCTTGGTTTACAGGAAACCATTTGGCTTGTCACTTGATGTACTGTAGAGTCACCTAGAGGAAGCACTACATTGAGTGAGTGGATGGTGGGCAGCCCCACCTATCACAGAGTATATAGTATTAGCAACAGACAACCAGACTGCTTTCTCTGATGGCATTACATGAATGACAAGTTTCCCGCCACCTCTCGTGGATCAAGCCTATGCAAGGAGTGGTTAAACAGGCAAGCAGTTAAAAACCAGAATCCATTATAATAATTCATCATCTCAAACTTACCAATTATGGAGAAAGACTGAAACTAACACCCTTGTAAAATTATTTTATGTAAAATTTGTCAATAATAAAAATGTTCACATCCTTCATGTTACATCCTAAAATACTGCCAGAATGACACGGTCGGTCGGCTCTGCTTCTTGAGTGTGACCTTACAAAAACACAAAAAAAAAGAAAAATAAAGGAAAAACACAAAACTTACATATAATACAAACTTTACAATGATACAGAAATGGAAAAAAAAAAATGGGAGGGAGAGGATGGGACACAAAAAAAAATGGCAGGAAGATAAAACGTAACCATGTGGGGGGGGGATCGATAATGAACGAAAAAAACAATCACTCTTATGTCATCATTCATGTGGCTGCATCCAGGTATATTGCATTTGCAGTGGATGTGATGGTGGCATGAGACAGAGGGACAGACAAGTGGAGAAAAGAGTTAAAGGTCGAGAGACACTGTAGAAGGAGGGTGAAGCACTGTAAAAAGAAAAAAAAAAGATAGGATGTAAACACTGTAGAAAAAGGGGGTACAGCACTACAATAACAGTGAAAGAATTAACAAAAAAGTATTGATATTGTAGGGAGAAGGGTAATGTACTAAAAAGGGAAAATAGAAAAGACTGTTAGCTGAGGAAAAAAAAATGAAGAGAGATGAATCATTAAACAAAGGAATAATAACAATAAAGGGAAACAAGTGACATTACAGAATAAGAAGTGAAAGGAGAAAAGACAGTTAAAAGAGGAACACACACACACAATAAAAAGTACACAGTACGATTACAGGAAAAAGGTGGAAATACTTAAAAGAGGGGAAAAAATAGAGAAAGAAAAGAGGAACTATAGAAAGGTAGGTGGAATACTCAAAAGGGAGAAGAATGAAAACAGAGAAGAAAAACTGTGGAACTGAGCAAGAAAGGTATAAGAATATGATTAGTGAAAATGAAAGAGAGGTTAAGATACTGTGGAGGGAATGAGAGATACCGGATAAGCTGATGAAACAGGAAAGTTCAGATACTGCAGGGAAAGTGAGAGATATCAGAGTAAAAAGAGGTGAGAGACTGAGTGAGGGCTTAACAATTTGTACAATGCTTGATGTCGTAGTAGACACATAAATCTTGCAGTATCCAGTGCAGTGAGGGGAGGGGGAGAGAGGGAGGGTGGTGGTGGGGGGGGGGGTCAGGAGCACCGTCCGATTGGCATCACTAAACCACTACACCACCACAATGCCACCACAGCTCATTGACTTATTCAGTCCCACCCTCACTTGACACCACAAAGCCTCAACGTCACAAGTTTGTTATCTTTTCTCCCCCACCACTCATTGTCTATACATTTATTATTTAACATGACTTGATTGTCACTTATAGGAAGTCTTAATTCTTATCATTATAACAAGCGTAGACAAGTTATTTTTTTTCCCTCCTTCCTTCTTAACAGAGTATTTTGGCAGGCCCGGCTCATGGGTCACTGCCGGGGCACGGCGGGTCTTGGCGGGGCACTGCAACCGCCAGTGTGAGTCTTTCAGGGAGAGTGCGGGTACCCACACTGCACTGGGGTACTGAGAAGCAGTCAACAACCACAGGAGGAGAGACAGCAGCAGCACAGGGAAGTAACTTACACTACTGAAGCACCCCGGTAACAGTATCCAAACTACAAACTGACGAGTTGCCCTGAAGAGTGAGAACTGAGTGGACTGTGCGGGGGGCGGGGCGACCCCACCACTGGACGGGCACACGGGTGGGTGACGGGAGGGGGGGGAGGTCCTCGCACCCAAGGGGCACACCACCACCTCCACCACCACCACACTTGAGCAGGGCACCACCACCACCGCGGGGGAGGAGTTGCATAGTGGGGTGGTGGGCGGCAGCTGCTAGCACCATCACCTGTGAGGTAGTTTCCCCGCGCCTCACTTGGGGGTGAACGGGAAGCTCTGGCCCGGCATTGGTCCCGGGCCCGGCATGCCCGGCCCTCCGGGACCCGTCACCACAGGGCCACCAGGGCCTCCGGGGCCAGGCATGGAGCCAGGCATGCTCATGCTGGGGCCACTGCGGGTGTTGGTGGCATACAGCTGCTGCTGGAAGCTGTGGAACTGAGCAGCATAGGTGGGGTCGGCGGTGGTGGGACCCATGAATGCGGCATTCTTGAAGCTGCCCGACTGACCCATTGATGGAGGGAGCGGCTGCGCTGCATCGGGGGCGCCGCCCATGGGGCCACTCATGTTCATGTTAACTGGGGAGCCTTTAGGGCCGTACATGGGCCCTGACCCACTCATCATCTGGTTAGGACCTCCAGGGTTTGGACCAGGACCCGTGGCCATGGGACCCCCGGCCATGTTGGGTCCGGGGCCACCCATGGGATACATGTCCCCAGGCATGCCCCCCATCATGGTGCCCGGGCTGGGTCCACGCATCATGGGGGCCCCACCTCTGGGCCCCATCATCTGGCCCCCGGGACCCATGGCCGCCCCACTCATCATGGCAGGAGTTAAGCCCATTGGTCCATTTGGCCCCATCATAGGTCCACTGGGGCCTCCCATTGGACCATTAGGACCCATACAAGGCCCACTGTGGGCACTCAAACCACCTGGCCCTCCCATGTGGCCACCCATGGGGCCATTTGGACCCATACCCATAGGACCATTAGGGCCTGGCATGGGACCACCAGGCCCAGTCATGGGGAAGGGTCCATTGGGTCCACTCATGTTACTCATATTATTGCTCATGTTCACCATTGGTCCATTAGGCCCTGCCATAGTACACATCGGTCCCCCTGGGCCACCCATGGGTCCACCCGGCCCTCCCATAGGTCCACCAGGGCCATTCATAGGCCCAGACATATGAGGTGCCATGGGACCACATGGTCCAGTCATAGCCATAGTGGACATGGGGACAGCCGTGCCACACATGGACGACGGAGTACTGCTGTTGGGGAACATGGTGGCGTTCCCCACTTTGCCCTCCACCCCCGGGCTGTTGAAGCGAGGCAGGAAGTCTAGACTGGGTGGGCCACGAGGGCCGGTGCCGGGGTTCTGGGGTCGTGCCGGCAGGTACTGTATGGTGTTGGGAGCGCTGGCCTTCACTTGCACGTTGGCACCGGGGTACGGCGCTGCGCCAGAGCAGTTGGGGGCTGGCGGTCGCACCATATTGTTGGGGCCAGTCATGCGGGAATTAGGGCCAGACATCATAGTCATGCTGCTGGGGGAGGTGCCCCGGGGGCCCCCACCACTACACACAGGGGAGGACATGGCCCCGTGGGGCTGCATCAGACCTGGACTGGAGGACACAGGTGGCATTCCCATCATACTTGCAGCAGCACCATCCATCATGGCCCCTGAAGGCCCCCCAGCCATGTTGGGACCAGCCATGTTCGGGCCCCCTGGCATTCCTGGCCCTCCAGGCATCCCAGGACCCCCAGCCATGTTGGGTCCTCCAGGCATTCCAGGACCACAGGCCATGCTGGGGCCACCTGGCATTCCTGGCCCCACTGGCATCCCTGGCCCTCCTGGCATGCCAGGGCCTGGGGGCATGTTGGCACCGGTGGGGCCCCCAGCACCCATGGCAGGTCCAGCAGGAGTGGGCATGGTCGGAGTCGGAGCAGAAGAGACTGGCGGGGATGCTCCAGACGCCCCAGAGGTCAGTTGTTGGCTCATCTGGGCCATGGAGGAGATGGGATCAAACACCTTGCCTGGGCCAGCAGCAGAGTGGGCACCGGGTGTGCTGCAGTTGGGGTTGAGGGGCATGTTGGCTGCTGTGGGGCCATGGTAGTCCCCACCCAGCTCCATGCTGCCCAGCTTACCTGGCGACATGGAGAATCCCGTACCCATCTTGCCCATCATTGGTCCGCCACCGCCACTACCACTGCCTGCTGGAGACGGACCACCGGCAGGCCCAGGGAACCGTGCCCCAATGGGGTTCATGTCCCCTCCTGGTCCTGTCGCAGTCGGAGTCCCGCCCTGGAGAGGTGACGCACCGGGGAAGCGGGGCACGTCGGGGCCACTGGGAGTGGTAGGCCCACTGCACATACCAGGGGTCTTCGGGGACGGCACAGGGAAGCGATTATCCATGGAGGGTGTCTTAGGGCCCCCCTGGCTGGCCCCAGTAGTGGTAGGAGTTGGAGTGGAACTGGTGGTGGTAGTGGTGGTAGTAGTGGTTGTGGTGGTGGTGGTGGCAGGGCTGCTGCTGGTGTTGGTGGGGGTGGTGGTGGGCGTGTTACTGGTTTGGGTCGGCGCCTGGGGTGATGGCCCAGGATACCTCTGTTGCTGGGGCCCCTTGCTCTCTGGGGTGGCCTGCGGAGTGTGGGGTGCAGAGGGAATCATCCCAGGGGAGGGAACAGGAAAGCGGTCGGGGGTGTTTGGGCCCGTGAAGCGTGGCTGGGGTTCCGAGGACGGGGTCAGTGGTGTGGTAGGACCCCCAAGAGGTGTGGTTGGCCCTGACATTCGGCTTGTGTCAGCCACATTAGTTTCACCCATTCTGCCAACAAAAAACACCGGTTACACTTCTGATCACAACATCTATACAGTAGTAGTAGTAGTAGTAGTTGTTCCCTAGGGAGTCTGGCCGAACAGCCCTGAAACCCTAAGGAAGGCCACAGCCAAGAGCGGGCTCTCCCACAGAGCTCTCAAGGAGTGTATGTTGTGTTCTTGGTGCAGGTGATTGTGTGCAATGCAGTCTTCCATTATGTGGTTAATAGTATGGGGTGCTGTGTTGCATCCTGGACAGGCATCAGCAACGGAGTCATCCAGCCTCTTCTGATAACTCAAGAGGCTTGGATGATGCCCACATCTCAGCCTGGCCAAGTGGATCCTGTCCTAACGAGGGAGATAGGATACAGAAGGGTGGATATCAGGAGACCGTGCATGCAGCTGTCAGTTGTCTTGAGTGCCTAAATGAAGCAGCGAGTGACTTGAGAATGGATATGCTTCTGGAAGCTGGTCTGAGGCAGGCAAGGGGGGGAGAGATGACAGTATTTACATATGATATCGTGTGCTGGGTGTTGTTTTGATGTTCTTTGGTGTGTGTGGATGTGCTGCCATGTTGTGTTGTGGATGGCGTAGGTTTGTGGAGGCTACGGCGAGAATTAGAATTTGGGTGCCTCTCATGTCTAGATGATCCTTGACATTGAGGACTTTGGTTTCTTGGTGTAGGTGGTCTGTGGGTGTAGTAGCTGTGCAGCCTGTGATAATTTTTAGAGCCTTATTCTGAATGTTCTGTAGAGTGGTGTAGTGTGCTTTAGTGAGGTTAGAAGCCGAAGCAGGGCTTGCATAATTCATCACTGAGCATAAAAATTGTTTCTATACTGCGGTGATGGTTTCTTTATTGTGTCCAAATGTTGTATGGGCAAGTGACCTCAAGGAATTGAGTCTTGGTGTTAGTTTATCTTTTGTGTTGTTTAAATGACACTGATGTATTGTATGTTACATTTATAAAGAACTTTGTCCACTTTACTTGACCAAAAATTGCAATCCCTCCAACTTGAATGTTTAACACTAGGATGAGATTAACACAGAATATTATGCAAGTTATGAAAAAGTGTTAACGGAAGGATGTAGAACCACAGCACTGTCTTATTCTACCTCTAGGCTAAAGAGAATAAGCTGCAAATCGATAAAACTCTTGGCCATGTTAACATGAACAATCTATGGTAACATAGTAAAAAGGTACAGCAAACTAAAACCATAATTATGTTAAAAAATATAAACAGGTATATATCATCCATCCATCATCCAATCCTACACTGCCCCATAAGGAGCGTAGGAGCCCAGGGTTAGGCAGTTGGTCCCGACATTTAAGATGAAAGTGACCAGCCTCACTCATCCCTGAGTGGCATAACATGAGCAATCAACCCCAACCATCCCTTGGATATAAACCTTCACCAGCTCAATCCAACTGGAGCGCAATAATTACCCACTAAACCACCAGGCGCCAAAATTTGGTTATATGGCTACCACCCAGCGTAATAAATGGTTTCCTGGTGTACAGGAAACCAATTGGCTTGTCACTCAGTGTAGAGTCACCCACAGGCAGAAGAGGAATGAATAAAGGAAAGAAAGACAGAAGGGGGAGTGTAAAGTCACCCGTAGGCAGAAGGACGAGGAAAGAAACAAGAGGATGGAAGGAAAGAAGGATGGAGAGGAAAGGGCAGACACCCGACAGCAGCACTACATCGCCCCACTTATAAAACTTGCTGAAAAGGATATATCATTATCCTAACCTTCTTTCCCCACTTAGTAATGAAGCAGGATCAAGAAGCACAAAACAAAAGCATAAATGTTTAACTATCAACTGAGTATCCGGTGAAATGAGCAGCACATCCTTTCACTCAACACCCAAGCTTCTAAATTTCTCACTCTCACCTCACAAGCAAAATCATTCACATACCTGTACTTATATTTTCTAGACCACCAGGTACCTTAAAAAAAAAAAAAAGGGGGGGGGTGCCACAGAGCTAACATACTACATCAGCACAAAGTACAAAAGGGAAAGACTAGAGCTGGTTAGGTTGGATTTGGTTTTACGGTGGTTATCATCATCATCATCATCCAGACCTCGTTTCCTGGATGGGGTGAGACAGGGTCCAGAGAGCAAGAAAAACCCTGATAGAAGGAGAAACTAAAAAAAGTCTGCCCAAAAAGCTGAGCCACACTCCCACTCACTCTGTATTAACGCCTTGGGAATTCTGGCTCCACCTCAATGGCACAAACATCTACACTTATGCACATCACACTACCTATCAGCTAGAGCCAATACGACAACTGCCACTCACTGGAAAAAATGAGTATCAAACCTGTCATACACATTGCCATACAAAATTCTTACAACCAGCTCAATCCACTGTCAGTTCCCCTGCCTCTCGACTCTCCATACCTAGTTTGCATGCACACACACACACACACACACACACACACACACACACACACAGAAAGTAACAATACACTAACGGTGACATAATATCGTTGTCGCGGAGGGATGTGTTTGGCTGTTTTTGTATGGTCAGCTCCTGGCCCTCGAAGGTGCTCAGGTACTGGATCTGCTGAGGCGACGGCACCGGCATCAGGTTCGGCTCCTTGGCCCCACCTTGCTGCTGTTGCTGTTGCTGCTGCTGCTGTTGTTGCTGTTGTTGTTGTGGCCCTCCAGGCTGCTGAGTGGCCTGCTGGTGCTTCTGCTGTGCCAGGGTCTGTAGCTGCCGGCCAAATGATGTGTCACCTGTGAAGGAGTGCCAGGTTATAAGATGATAAATAAAATAAAATAAAATGATGAGAACATGGCAAATCAAGTGAAATAAAATCAAATGATGAGAAGATAGGAAATCAAATGATATTTGTAATGATATTAGGCAATTTAACAATTCAACCAAAGTAATGGCAATTTAAACTTAATAGGCTTTACCTGCATCTGTATCTTTATTTCATTCATGCTTTATTAACTAATAAAAAGCAAATAAATAAATAATAACAAATTAGTTCACAAATGATGCAATTAGGTGACAAAATCAACTTGATTAAATCAATGTCAAGCCAAGGTACACAGTCTTATGCATGAGGACATTTCTCCTTCTGTGCTGGCTAAAGGTCACTCTATGACCTTATGGTAAATACCAGAAGAAAAATTAATGAGCCACTGGTAAAGGTTATTGAGTCACATCTACGTGTGAAACCTTTTCAAAATCTAATGCTGTACAAAAGTCTTGGAATTCACAGGCATCATTACACCGCACATCAGCATAATTTAAATGAATAAAGTTTTAAAGCCATGAGGAGAGGATGGAGAATGACGAAGAATGAGAGACTGACTAAGAAAGTGTATGTGAGTGAGGTAGAAAAGGGAAGGATGAGGGGGAGGCCGAGGATGTGGTGGAGGGATCAGACAGAGAGTACACGAGAGACTTGAGTTGGTGAGGGGGCAATCTGACTGCAGAGGACAAAGTGATATGGAGGTGATTTGTTTGTGGCCACCCCTTATGGGATTATGGCATTTAGTGATACACAGATAGATAAATAAATGAATGCAGTAGACAGATATACGGACAGATAGACAGGTAGGTAACCTGTGATATTCCTCTTCAGCTATATAAAATCACCTGGTTTAGCCCAAATGAAATATTCAATGAGTCTATGGCAGCAAAAAAAAAAAAAAAAAAAAAAAAAAGAGCTGAATATAATTGCCTGGCTTAAGCCTGATTAAAATGGTAACAGTTCAACTAAGAGTGTCACAGAGTTATGCAGTTACATTCGCCAGACTTAGGAATATGACACAAGTGAGGGTGAGAGGATAGGGGGTGAGAGTTGAGGGAGGTGAGGAGATGAGAGGAGTGGTGCAGTAAGATGGGGTAAGGTAAGGTAAGGTAAGGTAAGGTGAGGTGAGGTGAGGTGAGGGCAGGAGTGGGAGGCAGGATGTGTGTACATACCTGGCTGTGGTGTGAGTGGCTGGTGGTCTTTGTGTGGTAGTGAGGGGCTGGTGATAGGTGGTCCACTGGGTGTGGTGGGATTGCTGGGATTGAGGGGTCTGGGGGAGTCACTGGGGCCCACCAGCCTCATGCCTGGCCCCCCGCCCGGCCCCCCACCAGGCATGCGAGGTGAGGTCATGGCACACATGGAGGGAGACCCGGGGGAGGGCAGTGGACCATTGCCGGCAGGACGGGGGCCATGGTAAGGAGGTGGTGGACCCTGCATGCGGGCCCCGGGACCAATGGACCGCATGCCAGCGGGACCCATATTACCTCCCATGGTCCCAGGCATCATTGGGCCCCCAACCATATGACTACCCATTCCCATGGGACCACCAGGACCCATTGGACCTCCAAGACCCATTGGTCCTGGGCCCATGGGACCTCCCGGACCCATGGGACCACCAGGACCCATGGGACCACCCGGACCCATTGGGCCACCAGGACCCATGGGACCACCAGGTCCCATTGGCCCTGGACCCATGGGACCACCAGGGCCCATTGGGCCACCGGGACCCATTGGTCCCATAGGACCCATGGGACCCATGCCCTCAGGACACGCTGGTCCACCTTTTTTCCTTTTACTCTCAAAGAACTCTGCCTGCAGTCTCTGCCACTCCACCTGTGCCACCATGGACGGGGCACCAGTGGGTCCCGGCATCATCATGGACTGCGGGCCACCGGGACCCATCCTTATACCAGGTACACCTGGACCCATTGGTCCAGCCATCATGTTGGCTTGTGAGGTCATCATCATATTGTTGGCCATGTGGCCCTGGCCCATCATCACGCCACTCTGAGACACCATCGTGTTGGGGCCGCCGGGGCCCATCATGTTGGGGGACATGCCCATGCCCGACCCCGGCCCCATGCCTGGCCCGGGGCCCATGCTGGTGGTGGGCATGCCAGGGCTGGGTCCCATGCCAGGACTGGGTCCCATGCCGGGTGATGGTCCCATACCCGGACTGGGTCCCATACCCGGGGAGGGTCCCATGGCAGAGCCTGGTGAGGGTCCCATACAGGTAACTGGGGTGGGTTGTGAGCAGGTGGGTGCTGATGTACTCTGGGAGCTCTGTGGGGTGGAGGGGGCTGGTGCCTGACTCTGGGAGCATGACATCATGGAGGTTGGAGTTGCTGGGGCCGAGCAGGGCGGGGGACCGGCTGAGGACGTGTCGGGTTGGCCGGGGGAGTGCAGCTCTGGCAGCAGCAGCCCCTGGATGTGACGCAATCTGGCCATTGACTCCTCTCGGTGTTGGCGCTGCTCAGGCGTCAGGTGGTCATCTGGCACCTTCACTCCACCACCAGCACCTGCAGGCAATGTGTTACTTCACTATACAGGAGCACACACACACACACACACACACACACACACACACACACACACACACACACAATATAATTATTTCTTATTTCACAATACAAGTAATCATTCATCAATAAATATATAATTCCCAGGTTCATATTTATAAAGGACTGTAACCAATTCTGATGATAAATCACATTTAAGCAGCAGCCAACTTTATCATTAGCTATTTTATTTCAAAATATTTTTTCATTATATTAATTTTGGTCTGGCTGTGAAAAGCATGACAGCTGTATGAGCAAAGGAAAATGTCTGTGCAATTACTATACAGTAAAACATAACAAGCTTCCATGAGTGTCACCCACCTGGTAGTCTCTGACCATTAGGTCCAACCATACCCATCATCATCTGTTGCCCCGCCCCCGGCCCCGGTCCCGGCACTGGCCCCGGTCCCGGCCCCATCATGCCGGGTCCCCGGGGCCCCATCATGCCAGGGCCTCCACTGTGCCCTGGGCCCATCATGCCTGCAGGACCCATCATGCCCGGACTGCCCATGTCACCATGAACCATCATGCCAGGACCCTCACCCTGCAAGGCAACACAAGAATAAATACACCACTGCACCACATAATACAACACTTAAATCATTCCACAATACAATATATATCATTGCATGGTACAGTAAATACATACATCTCTGCATTACACAACACAATGCACATCACTGTATGGCAAGATGTGCATGATATAATCAATTATTTCATATTCAAGTACAAAAGTGAAAATAAATTAAACTAAGATACTTTACAGCATATTCCTATCAGAAAAACACCTGACTGGATTTCCCTTTTCTATCAATACTCCCATATTAGAGTACTATACTGAACTTTATGTACTGTATCTGTACTGTGCTTACAATGGCTATTGAAGAGCTAAGTATTATTTAGGGGAAATTGATACACAACTAAGCAAAGTATTCTCATATACTAGAAAATTACATGTAATTCAGTATTAATGGAGCATAAAACAAAATTACATAATGAAAGAGTACAGCCTCATCCAACATGTAATCATACAAGGGATTGCAGTACTACTTGCCTGTTACTGTGCTAGTAAATAATTTTACACTTCTATAGAAGATCATGTTCAACCTCTTCTCATCTTCAATAAAAACAGTATCAAGGATCACTTTCTTGTCTGCTTAGATAGCTGACTACAGTTCTTTTCCTTTAACTTGCCCCAGATTTTATTTTTTTGTAACTTGTTCCATGTGGCTCACTGGCAGAATTAGACAACGATATGGCCTACATCCTCTTCATAGCACTTCCTTGTGACTTGCATTACTGTTACAACTCAGTGTTCAAGATAGAGAGATGGTAATTTTAGGTTGTTAGAAAAAAAAAAAGTACATAATTTCTTACAAGCTTATTTCTCTCTTTGGTATGTTAATATGCAGTCAGATTGGTGGGTTGGGCCAAAGAAACTCATCCCTGCCTAATAACTATGGCTCGTCTAATTTCATACAACCATAATTTCATATTCAAGGTATGGGAGTGGTTGAGTTCCATCAGATGAAAATAAACTGACTCTAGGAAATCTCATAAGCTGATGAGTATACAGGGCTAAATGTTAACAAAACAGATCAGGATAACTTACCATGGGTCCCATCTCTCCCCCAGGACCACCTGGACCCATATGACCACAGGGCCCCATAGGACCACCAGGCCCCATTGGTCCATTGGTCATCATAGGTCCATTGGGAGCCATAGGGCCCTTCATGTGGCCCTTGTTGCCCTTCATGGCAAATGTGTTGAGCCAGTGGGCTGGGTTGTGCCGCACAAACTGTGTTGTCTTCAGAGGGTGTTTCTGTCAGCACAAACAAAAAGTGGTACTTCAACTTCTTATTGTTACAATCTTCTGCAACTGCCACAGTATCTGATTTAACTGTGTATACTGTAGCAACCGCAGAACTGTGATTCATGGAGAAACTGTTTTTAAAACTATGCAAGAAACAAAAAATCATACAAATATATCATTAATGTATGGCATACTGAGACTGAACACTGGAAACACATTATAAACTTCACAAATACAGTATTAACAATCAATGGCCACTCAGTTTATATCAAGCTTTTATTGATATATATGCAAAATATAAAGAAGTTGTACTTGCTTACAGTAGTTTTAAGACAACCACTGACAACCGAGAAACAGACAACAACAATAATACCTCGAGCAGCTTTTTGGTGCCGGGCTGAGCACAGTGAAAGGCTATGATGGTGTTGAAGGAGCCTTGTATGACAGCCTCCGCCGCCTTGTTGGCCAATAGTGTAGTAAAGACAAATATCTGGCTCTGCTGCTGCATGTACTGTGCCTCACTTGTCGACACCCCCGCCCCGGCCCCACCCTTTGCCCCGCCCAGCCCCGGCCCGCCTAGACCCCCTGGAATCCCACCCGGTCCTGCCCCGCTGCCGTCACCATCTAAAGGGGAGAAATAGTGGGATTTAGTAAAATACGCTAATTGTTATTATTTTCTATTATTGTCACTGTCATAAACACCATCAGCACTGTCATCATCATCATCATCTCACCACTTTCATAAAAATCATGATGATGATGAATAAAGCAGCTAACACACCTTACACCACACTCAAAGACGGAATTAACCTATAATTGCACTTTTAATTCCTTAATAAATCCATCCATCCATCATCCAATCCTACATTACCCCATGAGGAGCGTAGGAGCCCTGTACAAATCACCTGTATTTTTTTTCTTGGAAGGAACTGTTTTGTGGGCTTGGCCTTTGGGTTCTTCTTCCTCATGTTAAAAAAAATTAAATAAATAAACCTACAAGTATAACAGTGAAGTTAGCCTGGGGGAACTGAAGAAAGAAGTGGCCACAATCACCCAGGAAGGCATGACAAACTAAAATTAATACATGCATACATACCCTTAACAAAGTGTTTTCTTTCTTTTTTTATCTTTCTTTCAGCATACAGAATAACTGCAAGCACAAACCACTTCACCTACATGACATAATTTTTTTCATTTTCATCCGCTACCAACATCTGATCTTATTAAATTCTGCAGAGACTTAGAACTGGTGGGGTTTGTGATAAGCCTTCATGAACCCTGTCACCATCAGAGGTCTGTCCTAAGATGAATAAAATCATCTGGTAGCAGCAAGATGACATGAAAACACATTATCCAACTGACTGGGTCATGATAAAAATACACAAACAAGAAAAAAGTCTGTACTGTATTCAAGCAAGAAGCCTTAATATGTCAGTGCTAGCAAAAAAAAAAAAACTATTTCAGTTAGATTATATCAAAGACAACATGTTGACAAATCACCAAGCAAAAAAGCATGAGGGAAAAATGCATTTCCCAAGAGAGAATGGGGAAGCTACAGGGAAATTTTTTCAAACAGGAAAAACTGACATGCACTAAGGTAGCACTACGAAAATACTATCCATCAACAGTTTATATTAACCCTATCAGGTTTTGGGGCCGGGCAGATTATGTCTGTGCCAGAGTCAGCCACTCATGCTGACCCACATCTTCGCGGCCCGATATTTTACTTTGATCGCTCTGTGTAAATACACTTTTCATGATAGAATGTTGGTTTTGGAGATATTTTAAAGCTGAATAGTTGTACTTTATCGCAGTATGTTAAAAAAGGGAGAACAAAAAAAAAGAAATGTCAAAATGATGAGCTGAAGTTAGGCAAAAAGCAAAAATTGTATACCTTGCCGTAGAAAATATTTGGCAATAAATAATGGGTAAAGATATGTAAATTTGGTTTAAACCATGCAAAAATACAATAAATTACCTTTATAATGATATATAGATTATGGTAATTTTTGCATTTCATTGTGCAGTAAAGCAAAAGGAAAGAGACGCACAATTTTATTTTAGTCTCAGCCGCATATTCACTTCGCGATGTTTTTCTTTGATCGGTCAGTGTAAATACACTTTTATGATAGGATGCTGGTTGTGGTGTTATTCTGAAGCTGAATAGTTGTACTTTATCGTAGTGTGTTCATAAAAGGAAAACAAGGAAAATAAAAAGTCAAAGTGACGTGTTGAAGTTAGGCAAAAACCAAAAATTTTCTATCTTGCTGTAGAAAAATATTCACCAAGAGTCAAGTTATAAAGAAACAAAGCCATGAGTCAGACCACCTGTGCAGTACCGCCACACATAGAGCAACCAATCCCTGACATCGTGCTCGAGCCTCTTTGTTATGATGCGTAAATGCGATTTATGGTGAATATTTTACAAAAGTTTCTTAAAATGACGATTAAAAGCGTCACCCGAATCTCTGAGGTTGGATTTGAAATGACGATCGAAATAGTCATTTGAATCTCAAAGGGTTAAAAAGACCGAGTGTGTGTGCTTGCATAAGAATGGGGAAAGGAAGGGAGGGGAGGGAATGGGAGGAGGCTTTGGAAAAAAGCATTTCAGGAGGAGAAAGGTACCGGGATAGGGAGTTCATCTGAAGAGAGAGAGAGAGAGCTATGGAGAAGATACAGAAATTGGGTGGGGATGAGAAGAAGGGAAACATTCAGGGTTGGGAAGTAAACAGGTACAGGGAGGAAGGAGGAGGTGGAGAAGGTGACAGTGGGTAGGGGACAAGGATAGACACAGGGTAGGAAGAAGGGAAACACAAAGGTCAAGGATGAGAAGAATGGAGCAACAGAAGGTGGAAAGGAGACAGGAGAGGCATATAGCAGGAATGTCTTTTCAAACTGCCAATGTTAGACAGTTATAGTTTTCCATAACCCCTTCACTACTATGCAACTTTCCTAAGCTAATGAAAATCAACTGGTGTCAACAAGAATAAAATACAGAAAAATTTCATTATTCTGCAGAGGCTAAGTGAGTGGGAGACAGGGATGGAAATTATACCTATGTGAAGGGTAGCTAGGGAGGGGAATTTTATCAATCATTATAATTTGGGGATGGAATGGGAAATATATCTGCTGGTACCTACACAATTCAGGGATGGAAATATATATACAAGTAAGGGACAGAGATTGGAATTATAATTTTCAACATAAGTGGGATATAAGAAGGGACATTTATGCCTACCTAAAGAAGGGAATTATGGCTAACTTTACATTAGGACAAAAGTCCCCTAATATTTCACCTCTTTTAATTTCTACTTTCACCACTTCTACTTTTTTTTCTTAAGATAAAATAGACTTGACATGTTTACCTTCCCACAGATGATTTTCTACATCACACATAAGGGAGGAAAGTGACAGACAGGCCCTACACGTAAAGCAGATGCAGTGGAAGAGTCAACAAACTTTCATCTCTGATTATGTCTATCTATATAAATGAGGGAAATGAATGGAAACTACACATGCTCATCTATGTAAGGGCCAGGGAGGAGTACAGTGATGTGGATAGGAGGGGCATCATTACCTATACCTAGTGACTGAAGAATGGGGATGGGAACTACTGTAAACCAATCCGTCCCTTAGTGAATGCGAGACAGAGTCAAACTACAGGTATGCTTATCCATGAGGGTAGGGGTCTAAAAGGGAGTCTTACATGTGCAAGGCAGGATGAATTATGACACTTCTGTATACCTAAGCAAGTGAAGGTTACAGACAGGAATTTAGTCAATCTATCTCTTAGTGAATGATGGATGATGATGGAAATTATGCCTATCTGTGTGAGTGGAGGAAAGGGACAGGCATCCTACCTGTACTGGAGAGGAGGAATCGCAGCACCTACATATACCTATGTGAGTAAAGGACAGGGATGGGAATTAAGCCTATCCACCCCTTACAGAACAAGGGATAAGGATGGAAATTATGCCTGTCCATGTTAGTGGGGGAGGGGGAGAGCGCTCTTACCTGTGTTAGGGAGAATTACTACATCTAAATTATTATACCTCAGTGTAGCACAGGGACAGGAAGTAAACGTATTCATCTCTCCTTGAATGATGTAAGGGGATGGAACTTATGCCTATCCGTGTGAGTGGGGGATGGGTCGGGGATTCTTACCTGGGGTGTGGAGCTGTGCTAGGGACGGTGTGCCATCCAGAGACGGTACGCCCCCACACACACCCCCGACCTTGGCCCTGTCTCCCTCCCCCACTGCGCCACAACCTGCACACACACACACGTGCACATACACACGCTTTGGTAAACTGGCTAACGCACATTGTGGCTTCGTTTTAAAAGCTATGAAACAATACTGGAACTTGTACATGTGACTCTGGCAATTTACATAAAGGAGACCTAAACTTCTCTTTCCTCTAATGTAAGATGTTCTACGGTTATTGATAGTGGTACAGTCTTAAATTACAGGGGATGGAAAAAAAATAATGTGAAATTAATGACAATGGCATCACAGCATACAGCACTACAAACTTGGGTGGAGAAAGGGAAATGATGCAGAGGGAAAAGGCAGATCTACAGAATTCATTACAGAAGTCATTCATCAGAGAAAGTTTAAATTCTACTACAGTACACATTACAGCATTCACCTACTACAGCACCTGCAAGAAGTATTCATATTCAATCAAGAAAGGCTTAAATTATTATAAGACTTTTGAAAATTGCCACCCTTAACCCCAGGGTCATCTGAAATGTGAACCTGGTGGACTGCAGGCTGAAACTGCCCTTCACCTGCAGTCCACCTTTCTCCTTTGGCAGAAAAGGAAGTACAGTAACTCAGGAATGTTTGTATAACCAGGCAGTGGAGTCACCTGGTTATGGTGGTGTCACTGCATGGGGGTATCCCTCTACAGCAACCCCCCCCCCATAGTGAAGCAGATTAATGAAGACTATATTTCATCATCATCATCATCATCATCATCATCATCATCTAATCTTCTATTGTCCCATGAGGAACATAGAAGCCCGGGGCTAGGCAAGTTGGTCCTGACATTAAAGATGAGAGTGACCAGCCTCACTCATCCCTGAGTGATATTACACGAGCAGAAAACCCCAACCACCCCTTGGATATAAACCTACACAGACTCAATCCGGCTGGAGTGCCTTAATTACCCACTAAACCACCAGGCGCCTTAGTTTGGTTATATGGTTACCACCCAGGGAAGTAAATGGTTTCCTGGTGTACAGGAAACCATTTGGCTTGTCACTCAGTGTAGAGTCACCTGCAGACAGAAGGAAGAGGAAAGAAAGAAGGAAAGAAAGATAGAAGTGGTAGGAGGGAAAGATGAAAGGAAGAGAGGAAAGGAAAGTCACCTGAGAGCAGCACAACATCGAGAGTGGATGGTAAGTGCCCCCACCAAACACATTATAAAGTCTTCCTAAAGCTATTAAAAAAAAAAAAAAAAAAAATTGCTCACACATAGCATGACTAAATTTAAAAATATATCATCAGATTGCGGAGGCTGAGGCCGGGATCAAAGAACTTTAGGCAAATGCCAAAAAAATGGAAGGTGAACTCTCCCAGTTTTTATGGTTCCCTAAACTTTTTGGCTCACAAAAGGAAAGACTAATTAGCCCTCACAAACAGGCAAAAAAGAAAGAAGGCAGCCCCGATGCTGATACTGGGAAACAATGAGTGGTCAGCCATTAATTTTGTAAGCTCTATTTACTCATTCTTGCCACCTACCCAAACCCCTTCACTCCATGGATTACTCCTTTTTATTATTCTACTTAACACTAGATAACTTATTCCACTTAATAAATAATAATAATTTGGTCTTTTGTTTCTCAAAAGTGTCTTCTTCCTGAGGAATTTGCTAGTGCTTGAAACACAATTACATCTTGAAAACTATGATAACTGTCAAAAGTAGTGATGTACAATACATATTTCATCTCAGAAATGGCAACAACTAAACCCTGTAATCATCCACCAGTTCAAGGATGGTTAATGTATGCTATCTTTAATCCCCCCCAGTTTGAAAAATCACTCCTAAGATACTATAATAATCTGGAAACATTGAAGATAAAAATGAAAATACGTCACTGAACTAGAGGAGTTAAGAGTTCCAACCTGAGACAGCCTTGCCTTTGGACCCAATACCTGACAAGGATTAAAATGGGACCGCCTGTTACTGCCTTTACCCAACACCTAGTCATTTCATAATGTGGCATCATATTTTTCTGTTCATGATACTTATAGACAATTTTCTGTCACTCGCCAATAAACTAATAAGCAGCGAGATTTTGGTTAATCTAATCCGCTTACCTTTTAATTTTTTAAATTCCTTTCTGTTTCTTAACTCATACCAAACTAATCTATGCAGGTGACACTAGCTAATTAACTCCATCCATACAATGATGTTTTTTTCCATTTTAGTTTTTGCTATTTACAGACTAATTAGTTCACCTTAGCAGAGACTTTTCAGGCTTGAGGGGTTTGATAAAGGTCTCTATAATCTTTTCACAACTGAATAAGGTCATCTACAGGATGCAAATATAAACTAAACAATATATTACTGTATTGAATGGGTTAATCAATCAGTCTACACACCAGCACAGCCAAATCAATCACCTATTGGTAAACACTGACTACTCTGCCACTCAGCTTGTCAAATACTTAATCTAATCTGTTTATCTTGACTATACAGCCAGTGCTTGTCATAAGTCAGGGATGTTGTCTTAAATATCACTACTTTTTCAATACACATGGAACAATACTGTAAACAGGTGGCAACTGACAAATCAATTTAATAAACAATGACAGACTTTGTCATCCCTCATTTAACATGGAGGTCACAGAACAGACATGCTTGCAAATAATAAAAATTGTAAATAATGAAAACTCATCTAAAAAAGTGTTAACCTTTGTGTTGTCATAAAACATCATGGGACATTAGAATATACTTGTCTAAAGTGTATCTTCATATGATTTAACAACAAAGCTCGTTAAGTTGTCCCAAAATATACCTTATACTTGCGTATTTTGTGATGATTTACTCTTCTGCAAATAATCATACCAGAAAAATCAAAGTTGTAAAAAAAGGGAGGATGACTGTACAAGATTTTAAAAACTGACTATGAACTTATTAGCAAAAACACTGTCAACTGAGGTGACTTAGAATCAAGACTTACTATACACGAAATTTCTAGCCAAACCACATCTGTCCTCACACCCCATCTCAACTGGCAAAGGACCTGGTGAATGAAGGTTATGCTAGATGGATTAGATTACGTTAGATTAGATAAGGTGGAGTCACACTTGTCATTTCGGTACTTGTTCAACTTGATCTAAGCTAAATCAACACTAATTATACATCTGATGAAGGGTTATGATCAACTTGCAAAACCTGGCATGTGAAGGCTGTGCTAGATTGGATTAGCTTACACAAGATGAAATACAACAGAATGAAAAACAAAAATGACTTAACCCATCCAGGGATGTTTTTCCCATTTATTATTGCATCCTGCAGATAATTTTCTTTAACTTAGGACAGATTTTTCAAATAAGAGGACTTAGAAACTGCCTTAATAAGCCCCTCAAGTTACAACAAGGCCATTCCTAAACTGAATTTTTTAAATTTTGATAGCAGTAAAAAAAAAATATAAAAAATATAAAAAAAAGGAACATCAGCTGGAGTCAAGAGGTTAGCTGACAGGGTGCTAATCAATCAATCAATCAAATGATGCCATACTGATCCTTAAAGGGATTCCTATACTGAGGTTCACCAGGGTACAGCCAATGTTTTCCATGGACTGGAAGCTAAACCAAGTGCCATTACTAGCTAATTACTTCCCAAGGTTGCTGGAAATTGCTGTGAAGTGCTTAAGTCACTGATATCAGCCAATACACCTTCTCTTACCTTCAGCAGTGTGTGGTGGTGTGGTCGTGGTGGTGGTGGCAGTGGTGGTGGAGGTGGTGGTGACAGTGGTGGTGGTGGTGGTGGGGGAGGGGCCACCTGGCTTGGTGTCCTCTCCATTGGCTATCTCCTGCTTTACCTGCCAACACCAAACCAGTTAATCTAAATATTTATCACATAGGCTAACTGAAAAGGAAAGAACCCAATAAACAATACTCTCAGACTACAGCACACAAACATGGCTATTCTTGTAGTAGCGGTGGTAGCAAACCCAGGTTCATCTGAACGTGAACCCAGTAGACCGCAGGTTGAGGCTGTCCTCCTACAGTCCACCACCTCCTTCTGGTGGTTAGGGAGTGAGCTAAGGGACATTTATATAACGGCAGTGCAGCAACCCAGTCATATCAGTGCCACCATGTGACAGCTATTCTAAATTGCAGATGTAAAGTGTCACTGATAAGTGCTCCCATGTACTGTAGTCAAGAAAAGCTCCTAACTACCACTTAAACACAGAATAAATGAGCTTATACTGTTTTTACTCTAACCTGATCCAGATTTTCATCCTTTTGCAACTTGTATCATTGAAGTGAATGGTGTAAAAAGGCAAACGAACTATTCAATGATCCTGGCTTGTATGCTAGAAGGGATACTGATTGCCATACTCCTTTCAAATGTACGGTACATAAACTATCAAGGATACCTGTGATATACTGCCTATCTATCCATCTATGCTAAGACACATAATTCTAGAATTCACCTAGGGTAGCAATGATAAAAACAGCTCCAAACCTCTCTGTTGCCAACCACCAAAACTATATAATATCATATTAACCCACACAGCCCTAGAACATAATACTAATTTTATTCTGCCTGCCAAACAGATGATATGATGTGGCTTAGATGAGACAGGCGCTGGTGTGGGGCATCTTCATGTGGTGACACCAATATAACTGGGTGATGGAGTTGCCCAATTATACATACTTCCCTCATTTCCCTCCATATCCCCTGAAAGGAAGATGGTGGATTGTAGGTGGACATCTTCAGCCTGCAGTGTACCTGGTTCACCTGCTGATGAGCCTGGGTTATAACTACTGCTAACAACTCTTTGGAAGCTTGTAAGGTCTCCCATGCTAAATAAAACCACCTGGGGACAGCAAGAGGAAAGAAAGAAAGAAAGAAAGAAAGAAACGGGGGAGGGGGGATTGGGCTGAGAGGTCATCATTCTCATGCTGTATCAAAACATAATTACACACTTCTAAGGGCACTCAAAATTCCTCCAACAGAACCTATTAGAACAATTTTAACACCCAGAACAAGATCACATAAAGCAGGCACTGTAACATGAAATGTCACCATCCATGTTATCTGATAAAAGCTTTCCTACATCACGCATATCCAAGAATACCTTATCTTCATGAAGCAGGCAGAGTGTTCAAGCTGTTTTAAGCTCTCTCGAGAAAACAATCTCTCTAGAATTGTGCTTTTTTCTTAATACTGTATTTTACTGCATAAGAGATGAGTTGAATTTTGTCAAACCTACCTCAAATGAAGGAAAATTAATGAAAATTTAAAGTGGCTACAATGCAAAATATTATTAAAATATGTACAAGACAACCGGTAAACAAAAGACATGAACATTTTGTCAAAACATTATAAATGATGACAAAATACTGCATCAACATACAGCACTATGGTTGAGAATGATTACCTACAATTAGTTTGTATTCATCTGACAAAACTGGGCCATTCCCACCACTTGAACACTAATTCAACGTTACATGAAATTTCATGAGCCTTAGTTATGTGGCAGAAATGAATCTCCACACTCAAATCATCCCTCCAATCTGATAATAACTACCCATTAACTGAACTGAGGAGAACTAGAGGTCTTTGTCAGATTAGAACACACATGCTAATGGAACCAAACAGTGATTAAAACTTGTATTTACTTTGACTGTGGCAGCCTTATTGTTGCTATTATTGTTATTGTTGGTGCTGGTGTTGTTATTGTTGTTTGTGGGACAGGCAGGGTTGAGCTTCGGGGTAGGGTCGTCCCCATTGAGGCAGGGGGGCCCCACTCCCCCCACCCCGGCCGGCCCCACTCCCACCGCTGCATCAGGGTCCGGCTTCACCTCTGTGGAAAAGGGAAGGAAATTTTTAAGCAAACATGAGCAAGAAAGAAGGAAAATATATAATTAAATTATCTGAGGAAGCAACAGCAAGAAAGAAGGCAATGGTAAATAAAGAAATCAATGACAATATTACATCTTTATCACGGGAAGAAAACAATAAAAAATATCAAGGAACGAGAGAAAAAGAATAATGAAATTAAAAATCACAGAATTACATTTATATCACAGCACCACACCTCTATTCCTGCTCAAAAGTGTTCGTGTCCAGGGCATTTAAGGTGATGGCAACCAGTCCCTTACCCTTAAGTGCTATTACTATAAGCAACAAACCCCAACTACCCAACTACCCCTTGAATTTAAACATTTATGGGTCATATCCAGGTGGGGCACCATGATCCACTAAACCATGAGGTATCCAACTGAGATTCCTAGGTCAAGCCTTTCAAAAGTTAGAGCCTAAAGAAGCAGACAGATATGACCAAAAATATTACCTATCTATGTGGGCTGGTGGTAAAAATATGTCATCCTAGTTAAAGGTTACTCAAAACTAATATTCGGACTACAGTGGGTGTTTCCTTAACTCAATAAAACTGTCTATAGTCAGACTGTTTTTATCTTATGAACTGGGGCACTCAAACAACTTAAATACTAAGCCATGATTTGTGTATAATTCAGTGACATTAAGTCATTTGGTAAGAATGAACCTCCTTGGTTACTAGTCCGATCAACCCTCCAATCTGACTACAGTACATGAGACTACCAAGCTGAAAAGGCTTAGGGCTCACCATGATTTTAGAACAAATGCACTACAGTAGTAAGAAGAATCAATATAAGACATCATTATACCAAGGAGATGAACAGCTAAACCTACTAACGCTACTTCCAGTACTGTATTGTTATAAAGTGCTATCTGACACTCTGCTGGCTAATCTTATCTTAAACCAGCTTATCACGGACACTTCACTCATTCACCAGCTACGACACAATTTGGCATCCCTTTTAAAATACCTTCACTTAGTCTGCATAAGGAAATCTTTAGGAAGTCTGAACTCATTAAATCTATTTTTTACTTCTTTCACATCTTACACTCTTGTAGCATGACACATCATACTGAAATTTAGTATAATTGTCAAGGTGTGAATAACTCAATAAAAGATGTCACCATACTGAAAGAGTTAAAGAAGATAGTTTCCAACCATTTCAGTAAAAGAGGCCTTTCTTAAATTGAACAAAACCTTTTAGAGACTGTGAGAATAATACCGTATAAAGTGACAAGCATATGGAGTTACATGGAGAAACAGACCAAAAAAGTGTTGAAGCATTGTGGTATTGATGTGCTGGTTTAAACCATGAAGAAAAATACTCAGAGACAGTCTGGCCATGTAGAGAGGACAGAGAATGACAGACTGGCTAGAAATGTGAGTGAGGGGGAGAGGAGGAGAGGGAAGAGAAGACTATGGATGAGATGGAGGGATGGAGTGGTTGGATACATTAGTGAGGGGAGTAAGAGAGTTGGGAGGGGGGTAGCCAAATGTTAGAGGACAATGTGACATGGAGGTGATTTGTATGTGGCCACCCCTTACAAGATGAAGGCCTCTAACAACATGCTGTATAGACAGACGGAGAGATCAAATGTGCTGTACCATCCAACACTCTCTGGTATTTCTCATGTCCACTGATACTTCTCATATCTCACTAATACCATTACACCAGTCCTGAATGAGACAGTATTAGTATATATTCAGTATGGATGGTGGATATCACTGCCTAAGTCAAACAAGGGTAGTGCATAACATGTGCATCTCCATACACACCTGTACTTCACCCACCCATTTCATCCAACATACATATTTTGAGTAAGAGAAACTGGGACAAGATCATCACCATCATCGATATTTAATGAGCTGGGGTTTCTCCACACTGAGATCTTAATAAGACTTGTTTTGAAGCAGGTTGTCTGACTGTTGTACACTGGGGTAAAACTGGAAAGAAAAACACCCCACTTCATTGGTCCATGTTTTGGGCAAATGTTTTTTCAATGATGGACATAATGTAGGTAGTTGTTGTCACTACCCATCTGTCTGGCCAAGATGAACCAATGACCACAAGTGCAAGCAACTGCCTTCCTGTGGCAGACAGTGTCCCACCAAGGTCATAAGAGGGTTTTTCCATATGGCAAGATGCAGCGAAAATGGAAGAGGCACAGACCCCAAAATGATGAGCTGAAGGCTGCGCCTCCTCCATTTCAGTGACAGTAAGAAGTGACATTAACAAAATGGGGTCCAATCAAGAAGGGTGTTCTTCCATTATCCAACTTATCACACCCTATACAATCACATAATTTGCATCTGAACATGTCCAAGGCAGACTTTAGAGTGACAAGGCCATGAGATATAAGTCCGCAAGGGTAACTCACCAGTGACCTCCTGTTTAATGGTGGGTGTGGGCAGGGTGGGGGCGTGGGCATGATTATTGGCCTTATTGCGACGCCCACCCCCACCTCCCGTTTTCACCCCTCCTCCGCCCCCTCCTCCTCCTCCTCCCCCCTCTTCCTTCACCGCACCCGCTCCTCCTCCTCCGCTGCTCTGCTTCACCGTGCCACGCATACCCCTGAAAGGAAAATGGACTGGTTAATTCTGGGTATCACTATCTACATTAAATCTATCTATCTATCTATCTATAGCCCGACGCCCTAATCCCGCAAAGGGTGGCCGCAGACAAAACGCCTCCAAGTCACTCTGTCACCCACCATTTGACTCCCCTCCCCCCAACTCACCCCCCCCCTCCCTCATATACCTCTCAACATTAAATCACTTTTCGTAATTAGGCTAATATACACTATCATCATATACAGTGATATAAATACAGTGCTCTCTGATACTCTTGAAGTAAAATGAACTTATTAATTTTATACGCCATCAAAATACCCTATTTTGCTTTCCTCTCTCTAATTTAGGCTATAATAATTCTTCAATCAGATACAAAATGATGGGAATCCTGAAACTTTTGACCTGAAGAACTAAGCCAGTAGGCAAAGGGCTGTACATTACAAACCATCTCTGAAAAATCCAATGTGCAGTAACTTCAGGCAGTAAAGGACTAAGTACAGCATCATGTATGGAAGTTATGAAGAGAGTTAAGTATGAATGAATAACTAATGCAATATCTATTGGCACTTTTAGTATGAGTTAATGCAGATGATCCATTGTGACAAGTGGAAATGTTGGGTGGAAGAAAGACACAGGTTAGAGCTTGAGTTCATTATTTTTTCTAACTTTTAGGGCTACATAGAACTCTGATGATGGGTTCTGTGTAGGCAAAAACACTACAGATAAAGGAGTGACACTCTAACCTGTATCTTTCTCCCACCCAAAATTTCCCGTAAGAGTTGAAGTGGAACCTTACCTAGCTAAGATGACAGTGTTCTACGTGCCACTCCTGTGTTGTGCTCTCTGCTCGCCGCGTCTGGCTTGCTCCTGCCGTGATACCCACATCTGAAACAACACAACACAATAAGAACAACATACACACCACAAAATGCACACACACACACACACACACACACACACACACACACACACACACACACACACACAGTTCTTTACCCCTTTACTCTGATGACATACTTTCTATTAGTGCACCTACTAAAACATTTTATCCAGTTTTAGGAAGATATTTTGAACTAAGGGGGTTAGACACAGCCTTTACTGACCCCTTCGCTACTACAGACCCCTCCTAAGCTGAAGAAATGCCATTCAGTGATAGCAAGAATGAAATAAAGAATATGTCATTGGGCTGAAGAAATTAAGCATCTACACAGTCTCTAATGAATATATTTTGTATACATGTATCTATCATTCACCTTTTGATGCTAGTCATGAAGAAGTGCTATGGGAAGTATGTTGAGCTGTAGCATTACCATTTTTCTGCCAATATGCTCTATATCAAGCTAAGGTAAAAGGGTATTCAGTAATTTCTTCAGCCTGATAGCTCTACACCAAGCTGAATAAAATAATCAATGGTAAAGGTAATACTCTATCAGAAGTGTAGGGAACCAGGGCTAGGCTACTCATTCCAAAGATTTATGGCTTCAATGACCAGTTGTTGATCCCTGAGTGGCATTGTGAGCAATAAAACCCAACCAACCACTGGCTTAACTCTATGGGCCACATTCAGATGGAGAATCTTACCCCACTAGACCACCACGGAACTATCTGTTGGTTTATAGAGTTACCAGCTTACAATCCAACGTGAATGGTTTATAGAGTTACCAGCTTACAATCCAACGTGAATGGTTTATATAGTTACCAGCTTACAATCCAACGTGAATGGTTTATATAGTTACCAGCTTTCAATCCAACGTGAATGGTTTATAGAGTTACCAGCTTTCAATCCAACGTTAATGGTTTATAGAGTTACCAGCTTACAATCCAACGTGAATGGTTTATAAAGTTACCAGCTTTCAATCCAACGTGATCAATGACAAGAACCACAAAGGATATATAACTAACACAGCTACCTTATCTTGACCATATTTATATTTTGCTTCATACCTATCACTCCTATTTCAACTTCTGTGTTATTCATGTGTTTTTAATTACAAACGGATTGTACAACTACAGCGGGAGGGGATAAATTTGTGTGATACATAAACATACGGGAAAAGACGTTATATATATTTCTTAACACACGAGAACTACATGGCAACACATCAAAATCTCTCTCTCTCTCTCTCTCTCTCTCTCTCACACACACACACACACACACACACACACACACACACATACACACACACAAAAGTTTAAAAAAAATACTTATAGGGCAGAGGGCATGAAGGAAGGGGGAGAGGGAGAGAGGAAGGGAGGAGGGAGAAGTAAACATGAGGGAGCGAGAGAGGTGGAGGAAAGAGGAGTAACAAAAGTGAGTGAGTGAGTGGGAGCGAGAGAGGTGGGGGGGGGGGGAAGAGATGAGTAAAAGAAAAAAAAATGGAGACAAAAATGGGGGGGAGGGGGAGGAAGGTAAAGGGGGGTGGAGGGATGGGGAGGTAAGGATGGATGAGGAAGAAGAGGGGAAGGGAAGGAGAAGGAAAGGAGGGGAGGAGAGGGACAAGGAAGGTAAGGAAGAAATGGAGGAGGGAAAGAAAGGTGACGAAAATGAAAAAGGAGAGATGGGTGTAGAGATGAGAGGGAGAGAGATAAAAGGAAGGGGAGGAGAGAGAAGAGAGGGAGGAAAAGGGAGGGAAGACACACACACACACACACACACACACACACACACACACACACACACACAAATTGAAACTACGTATGATAAATGGAGTGTGTGTGTGTGAGAGAGAGAGAGAGAGAGAGAGAGAGAGAGAGAGAGAGAGAGAGAGAGAGAGAGAACAATAAATAAAGGGAGCAACACACACACGAACATACACGGTCGATAAGGAGTAAGAACAGGGAGGGAGGGAGGGAGGGAGGGAGGGGGAGAAGCAGGGAGGGAGGGAGGGAGGGAGAGGGGGAGGAGGGAGAAGGGAAGAAGTAAGGGGAAAAAAGGAAAAGAAGGAAGGAAAATGGGTGACAGGGTGAGGGAGGGAGAGGGGAGGAAAAGAACAGGAAGGGAGGGAGGGAAGGAGAAAGGGAGGTAAAGAGGGATAGGGGGGAGAAGAAGAAAGGATGGAAAAATGGGTGAGAGAGAGAGAGAGAGAGAGAGAGAGAGAGAGAGAGAGAGAGAGAGAGAGAGAGAGAGAGAGAGAGAGAGAGAGCGCTACAATACGAAAGGAAGGATGAGGAGACGAAGAAGAATATGAAAGAGAGGAGAGAGATATAAGGAGAGAGATAAAAGAAAAAAAATGGAGGGAGGGAGAGAAAGAGAGAGAGGGAGGGAGAAAGGGAGTGAGAGGGGGGACTGGGAGCGAGAGAAAAATGAACGTAAAGAACAGAGGGGGAGGGGGGGAGAGGAGAGAAGGGGGGAGGGGGAGGGAAGGAAATGAAAAGGAAGACTGGGATAAAGGCAAAGAGGAATGAAAGGGAGAGGGAGAGAGAGAGAGAGAGAGAGTATGGGGGAAAAAAAGAGAGAGGGGGAGAGGGGGGAAGGGGGGAGGGGAACCGTTTTAAAGTTAGCCAAACAATACTGGGAGTTTGTTTTCCACCCCCTCCCCCCTCCCTCACCCCTCATCTCTCTCTCTCTTTCTCTCTCTCTCTCTCTATCTATCTATCTATCTACCTACCTATCTATCGTTGCCCCTGACCCTCCATCTTTTCATCCATCCACTCACAAAACAGTTCTCTCCTTCCTTCCTCCATCCGTCCCTCCCTCCCTCCCTCCTTCCTTCCTATTTTCCTGCCTTCCTCCATCCCTCCCTCTCTCCTTCCTTTCTCCATCCCTCCATCCTTCCACATCTTTATTTCCTTCATTCATTCATTCACTGACTCATTCCATTCATTCATCCAACCATCCATTCGAAAATTTCCTTCCTTTCTTTCTTCCTTCATCCTTCCTTCCTTATTTCCATCCTTCCATCCTTCCTTCACTATCCACTTCATCCATTCAAAAATTCATCCATATATTAATCCATCCACTTATAACCCCCTTCATCCACAAATCTATCCATCCATCCACTGGAAGTCACTCTCTCTCTCTCTCTCTCTCTCTCTCTCTCTCTCTCTCACACACACACACACACACACACACACACACACACACACACACAAAACTCAAACACTGGTCTCCATCCATCCATATATAAAACTGTTAAATAACCTAACCATCCACCCATCGCACATACACACACAGTGCATACATACATACATACATACCCACAAATACATACATAAATATACACATGCATACATATAATATATACACACATATACATACATAGCCTACATACACATACATACATACACACATATACATACATACATATACCTACATGCATACATACATACAAATACATACATCATAACCTCAATTAACCATTTATCTTAACTACCTCTATGTCCATCTATCTATCTGTCTATCTATCTATCTATCTATTAACTGGTATCTATTTAAAACTGATACTTGTTCATTCAGGAATCCATTTATCTATCCACTAGCCCATCCATTCACTGTACTATCTATCTCTCTATCTATCTATCTGTCCATCTCTCTCTATCTATTCATTCATAACGTACTCG
The DNA here is from genome assembly GCF_032717465.1 of Coenobita brevimanus. Lineage (NCBI taxonomy): Eukaryota > Metazoa > Arthropoda > Malacostraca > Decapoda > Coenobitidae > Coenobita > Coenobita brevimanus. Next base: position 56,002,377 of record NC_137003.1, on the reverse strand, counting down.
TATCTATCAGCCAACCCATCCATTAACTGTTCTACCTACCTACCTGTCTAT
>NC_137003.1:55984826-55999826 GCF_032717465.1 Coenobita brevimanus | reverse complement strand
CGGTATTATTTTTTTATGCTTTTTCACGTCCGCGCTGGTGGTTCTCTCTCTCTCTCTCTCTCTCTCTCTCTCTCTCTCTCTCTCTCTCTCTCTCTCTCTCTCTCTCCATCCAATACCGTATTTCTTCTTCCTACATACTTTCTCTTTCTCCCTCCCTCCTCCCCTCCTCCCGTCCCTCCCTCCTCCAATTCTTTCCTCTAACTTTATTTTCTTTTTTTTTCTCTCTCTCCATCTCTCCCCTCCATCACTTTTTATGTTTCTCCCTCCTCTCTCTCTCTCTCTCTCTCCCCACCTCCTCTGCTTCGTGTCTGCTTTCCTTCCTTCCTTCCTTCCTTCTTCCCTTCTCGTCCTCCTCTTCTTTGCCTTCCGTTCCTTCCCTCCTTCCCCTTTTCTCTCCTTCCCTCCTTCCTACTCTTCCTTCTTCCTTCCTTTATCATGCCTACGAATCCTACGTTTTCAAATCCTCTTCCTTCTTCTTCCTTCCTTCCTTCATTTCATTCAATCATCTCTCCATCCTTCGCTCCTCCCTGACTCCTTCCTTTCCTTATCTTCTCCTCTCCCTTCCTTCCTTCTCTACCCTCCCTCCCTCCCTCCTTCCCTCCTTCCATTCCTTCAGGCATCCAATCTTCGTACCATTTCCTCTTCTTCCCTTCCTTCTATACCACCCTCCTTTCCCATCCATATCCTTTCTCCCTTCATCCCTCCCTCCTTCTTTCCTTTCCATACCCTCCCTCCCTCGCTCCTTCCATATCCTCCCTCCTCCCCTCCATAACCTCCCTCCTTTCTCCCCTTCCATACCCTCCTTCCCTCTCCTCTTCCACATCCTCCCTCCTCCTCTCCATAACCTCCCTCCTTCCTCCCCTTCCATACCCTCCCTCCCTCTCCCCTTCTATACCCACCCTCCCTCCCTCCATTTTTCTCTTCCACAACTTTCCTCTAATTTGTAACTTTTTTTTATCTTTCATTCTTTCTCCCTGTTCTCTTTTCCTATATTCCTCTTTATTGCTCTCTTCTCTTTTCCTGTATTCCTCTCTCTATTGCTCTTCTCTCTACTTTCTCTCAATTTCTCTCCCTTCTATCTTTCCTACTTCCTTCCCTTCCGCATCATTTTATCTTTTTTCTCTCTCCCCTCCTCTTCCCTACTTTCCCCTCCCCTCCCTTGCCCTCCCCTTCTCCCCTCCCCTCCCTCTCCCTCCGCTCCTCTCTTCTCATTTTCCCGCCTCTCTTCTTTATTATCATTTTCTCTCATTTCCTCTCCTCACAAACGTTTATTAAAGCCAGTCCCCCGAGAGAGAGAGAGAGAGAGAGAGAGAGAGAGAGAGAGAGAGAGAGAGAGAGAGAGAGAGAGAGAGAGAGAGAGAATTGGAAATAGAGGAGAGAGGAGAAAAATGGATGATGGAGGGAGGAGGAGGGGAGAGAGAGAGAGAGAGAGAGAGAGAGAGAGAGAGAGAGAGAGAGAGAAATGTGTGAAGAAAGAAAACTGAGGAAAAATGCACAAAAACGAGAGAGAGAGAGAGAGAGAGAGAGAGAGGGGGGGGAGGGGGGAGAGAGAGAGTACACAGCCCTTACACACAGCTCACCAGGCAGTTCAAGCTTAAAATTAATAAAGACTTACTCTCTAATTACACAAGTTTAAGGATGGATAATAAAAACAAAAAGGCTCTCCCCCACCCCCTGCACCCTCCGGCAGTATCCCTAAAACAAGAAAAAAATGAAAAAAACAAAAAAAATGTCGGACTCCCTCTTTCAAAACTATGATAGTCTTCTAATTTTGCATCTTCCTCCGATTTCTCTCTCTCTCTCTCTCTCTCTCTCTCTCTCTCTCTCTCTCTCTCTCTCTCATTCTCTCTTTCTTCATAGGAAAGGTTGACAATTGGACTGAATAGGAAACTGATGTATATAAAATGATATTAATACGAGTTATGTTAGTGTAGATATATAAACAGAGACAGACAGACAGACACAGACAGGAGACATACGTGCATACATACATACATATATACATACACACATATAAAAAAGCATAGATAGATATAGATAGATAGACAGACAGATAGATATGCATGCATGGATATATATAACTAGAAGAGAGAGGAGAGGAAGAAAAGGAGAAGAGGGAGAAGAAGTGAAGGAGGAGGAAGGAAGAAGGGAGGAAGAGGAAAGAAGAGAGGAGAAGGATGGAGAGAATGAGAGGAGACGAGGGAAGGACGACGGAAGAAGGAGAGAAAAAGATGAATTGGGGAAGAGAGAGAGGAATGAGGGAGGGAGAGGAGGAAGAGTGAGTGGGAGGAAGCCAGTGGGAGAAATTATGAGTCAGAGAGAGAGAGAGAGAGAGAGAGAAAGAAAGAGAGGGAGTGAGAGAGAATGTGTATACGGGAAAATAGAATATATAAATACAAGTACGAGTATACAGTACATGTATATAGATAGATAGACAGACAGATAGATAGATAGATACGAAGGTAGACACACTGACAGCAACATACATACATACATACATTCAAAGAGAGAGAGAGAGAGAGAGAGAGCCCGCGTTCCTTTTTCCCCCGCCAGCTAAAATATGGAGCCTCGTCCTGCTGCTGCTGGCCTCGACCTCGCTCTCTCTCTCTCTCTCTCTCTCTCTCTCTCTTATCCTTTCGTTTCCTCTCACTATTTCAATCCACCTTCCTCCCACCATCTCTCTCTCTCTCTCTCTCTCTCTCTCTCTCTCTCTCTCTCTCTCTCTCTAACTCACACACTCCTGCCTTAAACCTGTCCCTCTCTTTCTTCCATTCCCTCATGCTCACCCTCATTCTCACTCGCTCACTCTCACTCTAGCGTCTAACTTACCCTAGCCTTCTTACTCCCTCACATCCTTGCTCTAATGCACACTACTACTCGCTCTCTCTTTCTCTCTCTCTCTCTCTCTCTCTCTCTCTCTCTCTCTCTCTCTCTGTCGCTCACTCTCTTCCACTCTCAGAATCACTCATGCTTTCACTACTCTGAAACTTTTTCACAGCTCTCTCTCTCTCTCTCTCTCTCTCTCACACACACACACACACACACACACACACACACACACACACACATATACGCACACGCACACACACACACATCCTGTCACAATTGCAGTAACACTATAAAATAATCCTGTACCACGAATAATAAGAAGTAATGATGATAAAAACAATAATTCTCTCTCTCTCTCTCTCTCTCTCTCTCTCTCTCTCTCTCACACACACACACACACACACACACACACACATCCTGTCACAATTGCAGTAACACTATAAAATAATCCTGTACCACGAATAATAAGAAGTAATGATGATAAAAACAATAATAATTCTCTCTCTCTCTCTCTCTCTCTCTCTCTCTCTCAGCATCCCTACGTCCGAAGCCCAATCCCTCGCCACACCCACGCATCCGAACGCACTCGAAGGAATCCTGGAGATGGGTGGGGTAAAAATTGTTGATTCATTCTTGTCTCGGGCACATTAAACAACCGCAGCCTCCCATTCCCTCGTTCTGGCCACGGCGAGGGTTACGTCTTGTTAGGGCAGGAGGAAGAAACGGGAGAGAAGCGGAGGAAAGGAGGGAAAATGGGAGAGAGAAGAGAGGGAAAAGTGATGGGGCGCGGATGACGGCATTTAGTAAACACTGCGTTCGGATCCGCGCTCCCGGCCACGCCTTGTGCTTCGTGTGGTGACAGAGAGAGAGAGAGAGAGAGAGAGAGAGAAAGAGAGAGAGAGGACCGTGGAAGGGACACAAGGGAGGGAGGAAGGAAGGAAAAGAAGGGGAGGAAAAGGAAAACAAGATGAATGGAAAAAGAATATGAAAGGAGGAGGAGGAGGAGCAAAGAAGAGTACAAGAAACAAAAAAAATACATAAAAAACAGAAAACCACGAACGAAAGGAGACAAAATTCGAAAGAAAAGGAAAAGACGTGAATGAAATAAAAAAAAATAAAAGCATGAGATAAATGAACGAAATAAAAAGATGAGAATGAGTGATAAGGATACCAGAGAAAAACGAAGATAATAAATATGCTAGAGAGAGAGAGAGAGAGAGAGAGAGAGAATAGAAAGAAAATGAGAAATAAAGGGAAGAAAACGAGGAACGCAGAAATCCAGTAAAGAAAATGGATGATAAAGAAGGATAATAGGTAAGACTGCGGATTTCCTAGGCTCAGCTCTCTCTCCCCCCTCCCCCTCAAGATGTACGTGGGTGGAGAGAGAGAGAGAGAGAGAGAGAGAGGGGAGGTAGGGAGGGAAGGAAGAGGACCAGGGAGGGGGGAGAGGAGGGGAGGGAAGGAGAAAGGAAGGAAAGTGGATGAAGAAGAGATCAAAGAAGCGAGAGAAGAATGGGGTTGGGATAGGAGAGGAGAGGACAGGAGAGGGATGAGAAGGGGAGGGGAGGGGAGGGGAGGGGTGGGGAGGGGAGGGGAGAGGAGAGACGACACCAGGGGAGAAGAAAGTATAAGAGAGAAAGAAATGTTAGACAGAGACAGGGGGGAAGGGGTGAGAAAGAGAGGGAAGGAAAGGGACAGGAGGAGGAAAGGGAGACGGAGGGGTAAGGGGAAGGGGAGGGGGAAGGGGAGAGGGAGAGGGAGGGGTAAGAGGAAGGGGAGGGGGAAGGGGAAGAGAAGGAATGGAATCAATGAGCAGCGTGATAAAAAAAAAATACTCTTATGCAACAAAAATCATAATGAAAGAATGGATGCTTAGCCCAGTTCATCATCATCATCATCATCATCATTATCATCATCATCATCTTAACCCACATCACCATTATTATTATTATTATCATCATCATCCCATCATCATCATCATCACCACAATAATCATCATCTTCCCACCGTCACTATCATCATCATCATCATTTACGTCAACACTAGACACAGAACATCATTAAATATCTAATAAAATAATGATAGATATAAAGACACACAGGCAGGCAGACAGACAGACGGATAGACAGATAGATAGAGAGGGAGAGATACCGACAAACTGACGAATTATTTATAGATGTGAAGGAGATAAACTGATGTATTCTTCCTCCTACTCCTTCTTCCCTCACCTCTCTCTCTCTCTCTCTCTCTCTCACACACACACACATACACACATTTATTTTAGCATTTTTCCCCTACATCCTGAGAGAGAGAGAGAGAGAGAGAGGGCAGGGAATCGGACGAGTGGCGAGAAATTTACATTGAGATGAGGGAGCTGTGTTACTCTCTCTCTCTCTCTCTCTCTCTCTCTCTCTCTCTCTCTCTTTTATTCCGACATTCAGTTCTTTCACCCTCTCTCTCTCTCTCTCTCTCTCTCTCTCTCTCTCTCTCTCTCTCTCTCTCTATGTATTATTCCATTTTTCTTTCCCCTCCCCTCCTCCCTCCTTTCCCCCTCCCTCTCTCTCCTTTCCCCTCACCCCCTCTCTTCTTCCTTCCCTCCCCCTCCCTCCCCGATCCCATATACCTACCTACTACCTAACTACCTACCTACCGAGTAACTTATCTTTCATTTACTCCCTTTGTCTACCTACCTACCTACTTACCTACCTACCTGCCTACCTACCAATCTACCTACCTACCTATTTATTGTTGTCCGTTTACCTAGTGTACCTACGGACTTCCCTACCATTCTACCTACCAACCTACCTACCATCTACTTACCTCTCTCTCTCTCTCTCTCTCTCAACCTTCCCCTCTCCCCTCCGTTACTAAGCTCATTTTTTCTTCCTCTTCTTTTCATCCTCCCTCCCTCCCTCCACTTCTTCCTTTGTGTGTGTGTGTGTGTGTGTGAGGGGGACTTAGGTGGGGGAGAGGGAGGGGGAGGGGGAAGGGGAGGGAGAGAAAAGTCTACGGAATCTATATCCATATTTTACTAAGTCTCTCTCTCTCTCTCTCTCTCTCTCTCTCTCTCTCTCTCTCTCTCTCTCTCTCTCTCACATTTTTCGTTCCTTTCCTTTCCTTCCTTTCGTCATCCCTGTCAGTCAATATTACCTCCCTTCCTTCCTTCCTTCTCTCCTTCCTTTCTTCCTTCTCTCCTTCCTTTCTTCCTTCTCGCCTTCCTTCCTTCCCTAATCATTCATTTTCTCATCCTTCTTCCTTCCTTCCTCTTTTCTCTTCCTCCTTCCTTTCTTCCTTTTTTCTCTTTCCATGCCATCCATCCTTTCCCTCCCTCTTCTTTCCTTTCTTTTCAACTTCCTCTTCCCCTTCCATACCAATCAATTATTCCTTTTCCCCTACCTCCTCCTCCTCTTCCTCCTCCTCCTCCTCCTCTTCTTCTTCCTCCCTTCTTTGTCCTCTTCCTTGCTCTCTTAATTCTTCTCATTCTTTCTTTTTCCTCTCGTTTATCCAATCATTCTCTCTCTCTCTCTCTCTCTCTCTCTCTCTCTCTCTCTCTCTCTCTCTCTCTCTCTCTCACCTGTGATATTCCTTCCCTTCCCCTTTCTTCCCTCTCTTCAACGTCCTCCCCCTCCCCCTCCCCCTCCCCCTTCTATATTTCCCTTCCTCTCTCCCTCACCCACCCCAAATACCTTTCCCTCCTCTTCTCCCCTCCCCTCCCCTCCCCTCTCCTCCCATATATTTTTTTTCCTTCTCTCCCTCCTTCAATTTCTCTTCCTCTCCCCTCCCCCCCTTCCATATTCCACCCCTTCCTCCCTCTCTCACTCGCTCCACACACCTCTCCTCTCTCTCCCCTTCCCTTCTTCCCTCCCTCTCCCATCCCATACATTATTTCCTTTTCTCCCCCCACCCCTCCCCTCCCCTCCCTCCTCTCCCCTGCCTTCGATATGCCACCCCGTCCCTCCCTCTCATTCCACACATCCTTCTCCCCTCCCTCCGATCTCCCCTCCTCCCCCTCTCCCTCCTACACTTCTCTCCCCCTTCCCCTCCCCTCTCCACTATCTTTTCTTCTCCCCCTCCCCTTCCTCTCTTTTCCTTACCCCATATATTAATCCCCCCACCTCCACTCCCCTCCCCTTATTCCCCTTCCTTACCCCCATCCTCTTCCCCTACCTTCCATAACACACCCCTTCATTTCCCCTCCCCCCTCTCTCTCTCTCTCTCTCCCCTCATACATCATATTTCCTCCCCTCCCCTTCTCCCTCCTGCTCTCTTCCCCCCATACATTATTTTTTCTCCCCCTCCCCCTCCCCCTCCCCCACTAAATAAAGCAGCAAGTTTGCGGTATTGAGTTTGGAAACTTAAAATGGGTTCTGCCGGAGCTCTCTCTCTCTCTCTCTCTCCCTCCCTCCCTCCCTCCCTCTCTCTCTCTCTCTCTCTCTCTCCCTCCCTCCCTCCCTCTCTCTCTCTCTCTCTCTCTCTCTCTCCCTCTCGCCTTCCTTCTGCTCATTCTGCTGTCTAATTCTTCTACTATTTTTCCTCTTCCTCCTCCAGTTCTTCTTCTTCCTCCCTCTCTCTCTCTCTCTCTCTCTCTCTCCCTCTCGCCTTCCTTCCGCTCATTCTGCTGTCTAATTCTTCTACTATTTCTCCTCCTCCTCCTCCTCCTCCAGTTCTTCTTCTTCCTCTCTCTCTCTCTCACTACCTCTACTTTAAATAGTTCTCTTGACGCTTTGTTCTGTTCACAGCTAAACTGATCTCTCCTCTCTCCTCCTCCCTTCTTCTTATCCTCCTCCTCCTCTTCTTTCTCTCCTCCTCCTCCTCCGTCACTTCTTTCTCTTCTTTTTCTCCTCCTCCTCCTCATCATCATCATCATCATCATCTCTTCCCGTCTCCCTTCCTTCAGTCCCTTCTCTCCTCTCCTCTGCTTTCTTCTACTCTGCTTTACCCTCCTTATTATTATTCTGCTCTCTATCTCTCTCTCTCTCTCTCTTTCTCTCTATTCCACGACCTTTCTCTTGCTGTGACTCTATTCTTCCTCTCCCTTCCTTTCTCATCAATTATTCCTTTTCCCCTTCCTCGCCCTCCTTCTCCTTCTCCTCCTCCTCTCTCTTTGTCCATTCTCGCTCTCTTCATCACCCTTCCCTCTCTTTCTTAATTATCATTTTCTTTATTCCTCTCATTACCCAATATTCCTCTCTCTCTCTCTCTCTCTCTCTCTCTCTCTCTCTCTCTCTCTAATTCATTCACTAGGACTCACCATGTCACTGGGCCGCCATGGCTGGGTGCTGGCCGCGTACTGTCCCTCAACAATCATAATCCACGCACTCCTGAAAAACACACAAAAAACAAACACCTTTACAACACGCCAAACGATTTAAAAAAACACCAGGACACATCAAACAGGTCAAGCGGTAGCAAATAAAACACCAAGAACCTGTTTTTGTATTCTAGTGCTCTAATAATCAATGCTAGGTGACGTTAGACTGTAATACACATCTAACAGTGAGTATTAGATGCTTTGAAAACTGCCTAAGTCTGACCTAAGCAAAGAAAACGGGATACAGAAAGGTGGGTAACTAATTTAAAGTAATCAAACAACACATATGTTATTTAAGTGTATTCAGATATATACAGAGTTAATTTAAAAGGGAGGATATCATTTATTTACACTTTTTCCGTGTTCCTGTGAGTTGTGGAAGGGAGAGAGGGGTGTGGGAAGGGTGGTGGAAAGGAAGGAATGGGAGGGATGAAGGAAGAGAGGATGGGCGAGGAGAAATGGAGGAAATAAAAAGGAAAGACAAAGGGAAGGAAAGAGAAAGGAATGAAGAGAAGGGAGCAAATGACAGGAAAGAAAAGGAGGAGGGGAGGGAAGTTAGGCAGAGGGGAGGGGAAAGGGGGGGAAGTAAGGGGGGAAAAGGGAGGGGAGGGGAAAAGAAAGGAAATTAAAGGAAAGGAAAGGAAAGGCATGGGAAGGGAGGTGAAGCTAAAGGAAGGTAAGAAAAGGGGAGGGGGACGGGAGGGGCGGCAGGAAGGAAAGGAAAATGAAGGGAGGGTAGGAGATAGGAAGGGAGAAAGTTGAAATTAGGGTAAATTACTGTGACGTGAGGTATAATTAACAGGTAGGGGAGGGGAGGGGAGGGTAAGGTAGGGTGGGAAGGGCGGGGATGGGTGGAGCAGGGTGGGATGTGATGAGGCTGGGTGGAGTAAAGTAAGGTAAAGTGGAGTAGGGTGGAGCTGGGAGTAACAGGGTAGCATAGGGTGGGGTGGGGTGGGTGGATTAGGGTGGAGCTAGACAATAAAGGTATGGCTGAGTGGAGTGAAAAAGGATAGGGTAAAGTGTGGGTAGGTTACGATGAGGTGGGGTGGAGTGGGAAGGAAAGGAGATGGGTTAAAATAAGATGCCTTCTAGTGGGACAGGAATGGGATGATGGGATGGGGTGGGATTATGGGTATGTGTGATAGGCAAGGAATGAAACTAAGGTAGGGTAGGGAAGGGTACGGTGGAATGGGGTTGGGTGAGGGTAAGGCTGAGTGAGGATGGGTAGGGTGAGGTGAGGTAGGACAGAGGATGTTGATTTAAGGTGTGTCTATAGGGTAGGGTAGGGTAGGGTAGGGCAGGATATAAAAGACGAAAGGGAAGAAGGGTGGTTGCAGGATGGAATACAAAAGTGAGAGGTAGGGTAAGGCTGGGTAGGGTAGGGTAGGGTAGGATACCAATCGTCAGGGTGGAGATAGTGGAAAATGAAGGGTGTAGGGGAGGGAAGGGTGGAGGTGGAGGAAGTGGGGATATGGAGTGGATAAGCTACGGGTGGAAGGATGAAAGTGAGAAAGAGACGAGGGTGGAAGGCTGGGATGAGGAAGAGAGGGGCGGGTGAGGCAAGGGTGGGGAGTGGAGTGCGGTAGGTTATGGAGGGTGGAGGAAATTGAGACGGAGCAGAGGTGGAATAAAGAAGAGACGGGTAGGGTGGAGTGAGGCAGGATGGGTGGAAGGGGTGGGTGAGGTAGCGACGGGGTGGGAGAGGGAGGGTAGGTGGAGGGGCTGGGATAGGAGGGGGAAGAAGGAAGGGATGAGGTCAGGGAGGGGAGGAGGGAGGCAGGTGGGGTGGGGAGGGGTGAGGCAGGGTGTGGTGGGGTGAGGTAAGGCAGGGGAGGGGTGAGGCAGGGTGGGGTGGGGTGAGTGTCCGCTCTAACACCCACAAGGTCGGAATGAGGCAGCACCACCTGAAGGCTGCCTACTTCTCACTTCATACCTGCCTACCTCTCTGCCTACCCTGCCTACCTTTATGTGATTCTCTACATAATCTGCCAACATGATTCCCTGCTTACCTACCTACCTTCCTACCTATCTACCTACCTACCTCCCTATCTATCTATTTACCTACTTCCAAATAAATACACCTACTTACCATCCACCACCTCAGTATATCTACCTATTTACCTACCTACCTACCTACTAACCTCCACATCAGAATACTTACCAACCTACCTAATCCTACTACCTGGCTCCCTACCTACCTCCTTGCTTAATCTACTTACCTACCTACCCTGTTAGTCCACCTGTCTCTCTTCATACCAGCTCATCTCTTAATATCTTTACTTACTTAGCTTTCTGACTAACCTACCTACCTATCCATCTGTCTACCTACCTGCCTACCTACCTAACTACCTACCAACCTTCTTTCCTACATACCTACCTACCTACCAACTCACTCATCCAGCCACCCACCTACCTACCTACCTATCTAAATATCTACCTATCTATTTATCTGCCTACCTACCTACCTGCGTACTGACCTACCTGTCTGTCTACTAATCTGCTTAACTACCTACATACTTTCTATCCTATCTACCTACCTAACGCCTTATCTACTGGGGAGGGGAGGGGAGGGGAAGGGAGGAGGAGGGGGAGAGGAAATGAAGGAGAATAATTATGACAGAGGAGAAGAAGAAGAGAGGAAATGAATGGAGGTAAGAGAGGGAAGAAAAGGAAGGATTGGGGCGAAGACAAGAAGGAAGAAGAGAGGGGAGGGGGCGAGGGGGAGGAAAGACAGGGAGGGAGGGAAGGGGAGGAAAGACAGGGAGGGAGGGAAGGGGAGGAAAGATAGGGAGGGAGGGGAAGGACGATGACAAAGAAAAGAGCGGGAAGGAAGAGAAGGGAGGTGTAGACAAGTGAAGGGGGAGGGGGACTGGAGGGGAAGAGGGGAGGGGGAAGGGAAAGGGGAGAAAGAGGGGAGAGGGAGGGAGAAAGGGAAGGAGAGAGTGAGGGGAAGAGGAGGACGATGACAAAGAAAAAGGAAGGGAAGGAAGGGAATGGAGGTGCAGACATGAGTGGGGGAGGAGGAGGAGGGGGAGGTGGAGGAAGGGGGTAGGGGAAGGGGGAGGGGGGTAACATCACTCTCCCATGCTAATTGGTGAGACCCTTGCCTTTGGCCTTGACGAGTTACCCCCACCCCCCTCCCCCTCCCCTCCCTCCTTCCTCACTATTCCCCTCCCTCTCAACACTTCCTTTACCTCTCTCCCCTCCTCTTTCACTCTCTCTATCCTCTCCCCCATCCTCTATTTATTCCAAACTCTCCCTCCCTCTCTCTCTCTCTCTCTCTCTCTCTCTCCGGCAATTTCTTTTCCTGTTCTTTCCCTCCTCTCCATCTCTTCCTCCCCTCTCCCTTTACACTCTTTCCTCCCCTACTTTTTCTCTGCTCTCTCTCCTTCCCCTCCCCCTCCCCAGTCCCTTCCCTCCCCCTCCCCTCCCTCGAAAACCATCCTTCTCTCTTAATATTTAACTCTCATCCCCCCTCCCCCCCTCCCTTCCCCTAACCCATCCCTCCTCATCTTAATTCTAACTCACTCTCACCCCCTCTCCTTCTCCTCCTCTCCCCTACCCCCACCCAACCCCCCCTTCCCCACCCCTACCCTCCCCCTCCTTTAGAGTCCAATGAACCACTAAATCACACTTACACACACACAAACACGCACACGCGTACACAAGCAAATGTGCATCATTACTACCTTACACCTATTACGCACACACCTGATACCATTATATATATATATATATATATATATATATATATATATATATATATATATATATATATATATATATATATATATATATATACGTTATACGGTATATAATAGATATTACACACCAACACACATACATGGACACATGAACGCACATACATGCAAACTCACCATCACTACCTTCCAGCCATTACGTAAAGACACACACACACACACACAGGGAAACAAAAAACACACACGAGATGGTGACTTGAATGCGGGGTGAGCCATGATCCACACACACGCACACACACACACACACACACACACACACACACACACACACACACACACACACACAACTCTACATTACACCACTCGTGCAAATATACAAACTCGCACATAAAACAACTTACACACACGATCATATGACATACTACCAAAAATACACGTCTACAAACACACACATTTCTACACACACACACACACACACACACACACACACACACACACACACACACACACACACATACACACACACACACACACACACACACATACCTACACAAACATAATTTATACACATTTTATTTCCATCCCATCCATAGGAAAATAAACAAAATACATACACCTAAAAACACACACACATACACACACAGGTACACATAACACAGACACAATCTTTAACATACACAAACGTACACCTATATTAATTCAAATAAACATACGTACATACACAACATACATACACACGTACATACATATTATACTTCACCACATACGACACAAAAACGCAGTCATAAATCTCTCTCTCTCTCTCTCTCTCTCTCTCTCTCTCTCTCTCTCTCTCTCTCTCTCTCTCTCATACATAAGCCAACACTGTGGTGGCAGTGAAGGAGGTGGAGGAGGAGGAGGAGGAGGAGAATATGAGATAATGGGAAAGGAAATGGAAAGAGAGGAGGCCATGATAGAGAAGGGAAGGGAAGGGAAGGGAAGGGAAGGGATGGGATAGAAGGCTGGGAGGAGGAGGAGGAGAGGGGAAAAAATAAATAGGAGAGGAAAAGGAAGATCAGACTAAGCGGAGAGAAGAGGAAAGGAAGATATGAAGAAGAGAATGGGAGAGAGAACAGAGAAGAGGGGAAGGGAAGAAAGAGGGGAGTAGGGAAGAGAGGGGATAGAAGAAGGGGAAAGGAAGTAAAGGTGAAAGGAGGAAGAACAGGGGGATGGAAAGGAGGGGAGGGATAAGGTGAGGTGAGGAGAGGGGAAGGGGTAGAGGGAAGTGAGCATATCTAACCAGTCAACCACACTCAACCACAACTACCACCAAAACCACACCCCACCAACCACACACACACACACACACACACACACACACACACACACACACTCAACATTACAACCACCCACATACATCACCCATACATATTCACTCTAATCATCACCATCATCATCATCATCATCGCAACTGTTACCATCACTACCATATAAACACAAGTCGCCAAAATAATAAGGGCTGAAGCTACTGATTATGATACGGTAAATTACAATACAATTAACAAAAAAAGAAAAAAAATCACGAACATTTTTATACGGTACACGTCGCAATAACCAAGTGGGTCTGTTTACACTCGTTACAATAATCACGTGCATTTGTTTACGCTCACAACAATAACCACGTGCATTTGTTTACACTCACAGCAATAATCACGTGCATTTGTTTACACTCACAACAATAACCACGTGCATTTGTTTACACTCACAGCAATAACCACGTGCATTTGTTTACACTCACAACAATAACCACGTGCATTTGTTTACACTCACAGCAATAACCACGTGCATTTGTTTACACTCACAGCAATAACCACGTGCATTTGTTTACACTCACAGCAATAACCACGTGCATTTGTTTACACTCACAGCAATAACCATGTGCATTTGTTTACACTCACAGCAATAACCATGTGCATTTGTTTACACTCACAGCAATAACCACGTGCATTTGTTTACACTCACAGCAATAACCACGTGCATTTGTTTACACTCACAGCAATAACCACGTGCATTTGTTTACACTCACAGCAATAACCATGTGCATTTGTTTACACTCACAGCAATAACCACGTGCATTTGTTTACACTCACAGCAATAACCATGTGCATTTGTTTACACTCAGCAATAACCACGTGCATTTGTTTACGCTCACAACAATAACCACGTGCATTTGTTTACACTCACAGCAATAACCACGTGCATTTGTTTACACTCACAGCAATAACCACGTGCATTTGTTTACACTCACAGCAATAACCACTTGCATTTGTTTACACTCACAGCAATAACCATGTGCATTTGTTTACACTCACAGCAATAACCACGTGCATTTGTTTACACTCACAGCAATAACCACGTGCATTTGTTTACACTCACAGCAATAACCACTTGCATTTGTTTACACTCACAACTATAATCACGTGCATTTGTTTACACTCACCGAAATAACCACGTGGGTTTGTTTACATTCATCAAAAAGCACGTGCGTTTGTTTATGTTAGTCGTTATAGTCGATCTGTTTTCATCTGAGGGAACTGGGTCATTCGCTGAACTTAAAATGCTAAACTGTGGTTGAAGGAAATGCGATGAGCCTTAGTTATGAGATAGGAATGAGTCTCCTTGGTTACTAGTCAGAGGGGTAGGAAAACACAGCAATCCTCTCTCAGATTAGGAATATTAGCCAGAAGAGGGAAGATAAAAGTAGATGAGCTGAAATGTCAAGCTCGTAGCACCCCTTCCATAGCGACTTATTTTTTACATTTCGTTTTGCTATTTCATCGGTAACATACAACATGATGCGGTGTACTAGGAGAATGAATCGCTTAGAGAGAGGCGATACGGAATCTTGAACGCCACTTAAACACACTGCAAATTCCCTTAAGCTAATATCCATTCATTTCATAACCATCATAAAACACACACACACACACACACACACACATCTACCTTATCATTTGAGAACACACACACACACACACACACACACACACACACACACAAGCTGGGTTCAGGTCACGAGAGGGCAGCATTTCACAGTAGTTAAGACCCCTTCCCCACCCGGATGTTTGTGATTGTGGTAGCGATGGTGGTAGGGGCATAATTGTGGTAGTGGTGGTAGCG
>NC_137003.1:55967326-55979826 GCF_032717465.1 Coenobita brevimanus | reverse complement strand
AATAGCTTTTCTACACCTGACTCACCACCATCTGCGCTCTCTCTCTCTCTCTCTCTCTAGGGAAGATAGCATCACGTCCACGGTGCAGGCTTCACTGTAGCTTAGCCTACTTCCCCACCCCCCACCACCATCACCACAACCATCACCACACCACCACCACCATCCCCACCATCACCACAACCACTATCACCATCACCCACCCTCCCTGTTTTTCTCATTTCCCTTCCAGTCCTCATCTCCTTTCCTGCTTTCTTCATTTTCCTTACATCCTTCACCTTTACCTGTCCTCCACCTTTCTCATTTTCCTCCCACCCATTTGTTCTCACTCATATTTTCCTCATTTTTTTCCTGCTTTCTTCATTATCCTCATAGTCCTGTGACCTCACCATCCCTGGTCATATTCTCTTCAGCCATCACTTTCTGAATCTTCCCTTCTCTCCTCATTTTCACTACAGCTCTCACCTTCTTTCTAGTCCTCACTTTCTTCTTGTCCATCACCTTCCCTGCACACCTAGCTCATACTTTCTCTCTCTCACCTCTCCACCTCTCACCTTCCCTACAGCGCTCACCTTTCCTTCTCTCGCTGCCTTTGTCCTCTGCTTCTATCCCTTCCCCTTCAATCTCTGTTTTATTCTATTCTCACCAGCTACACCTTTCCAAACCTCACCTCACCACCTCTCTCTCTCTCTCTCTCTCTCTCTCTCACACACACACACACACACACACACACACACATACAACGTCACTCCAACCTTGTCACACATTTCTCCATTCTACAATCCTCTCTCTCTATGCACCAACCTTATTTTCTTTCCAACACATGCATCTCAAACTTCTCTCAAGGCGCCAACAGATTTTCTCAAGACACAAACGAGTCCTTGCATGGGTCATCTGAGCATGTATGACCCCACCTCAGGCAGAGTTAGGTCATATGGGGGTCAGAAGAAGAGGGCAGGAATAGGGGACAGATGGTAACACAGATGGTGGTGGCAGTGGACAGTGGAATGGTGTAGGAGGGTAGGAGGGATACAATTAAAGAAGAGATGTTGAGACAGATGATGGTGGCGATGGTGTAAGTCTAAGTGCTACGGTAAAACAGAAGTAGTTATGGTGGTATGGTGCAGATCTGGTTATAGTACACAGTGGTATGGTGAAGGTCTGGGTATTTGACTGCTGGGGAGAGGCATTAGCTACACCTACACCTTTAGATCTTGCCTACACCCTCTCCCGCCAGCAAGTATGAAAGGCCAAGGGTGCGAGGCGGGGTTGAGGAGGTCAGGGAAGGGAAGGAGAAGGGAGGGGATGGAGGGGTATGGGGAGGGATCGGAGGGGGAGAGAGGTATTGCTCTGGGTGCGGGGGTGGGGGATGATGGAGGGGGTCTGACGGGAAGGAGGGGGGGGGGGCCGGGACTAAAAGTAAATAAATAAATAAATAAACTTGATTGGACAGGGACAGGGCTCTCTTCTGCTTCACCGTCTATCCCTTGTATCTATCCTATCCTACCCCTCACCCCTAATGATTTCTACTTTGGGGCAGGGGGGGAGAAGATGGGTGAGGGAGGGGGAGAATCGAGTTATATGGAAGGGAGGGGGAAAGGTAAAGGAGAAGAAGAGGAGGGGAAAGGTTTGATTAAGAGGGGGGGGGGATGTGGAAGGTGGAGTGTGTGTGTGTGTGTGTGTGTGTGTGTGTGTGTGTGTGTGTGTGTGTGTGTGTGTGTGTGTGTGTGTGTGTGTGTGTGTGTGTGTGTGTGTGTGTGTGTGTGTGTGTGTGTGTGTGTGTGTGTGTGTGTGTGCGTGCGTGCGTGCGCGCGCGCGCGGAGGTGAGAGGTGAAGGGGCGGGTGACAGGGGCTGGTGTGAACGTCTCAGGCCCTTACCCAGTCAACCCCCTCGCATCCTCACTCCCTCCCGTGCCAGGTAAGTATCTACACCTGCTGCTAATATACAAGGGCTTCCAGGTCACAGCACACATCTCAGGTGGTGGGGGGTTCACATGTCTTCATCAAGAATCCAGAGAGATGTGATATGACTCTGTGTTGTGGGTCTTGGGGATAGCGAAATATAAGAGATGTTTGTCTGAAGGCAGATAAGCCGAGTGGTCATAGCAGTGCCACCACTTGAAGGCGTCCCTCTCTAGCACCAAGGCGCTACAATTGACCTAAAGGAAGAAATCAGATCGACTTAAATGAACACAGCAAGAGAATATGTGTGCGGGTATCACAGGAAGGAAGCCGCCATGATGCTCTTTCTGTAATACTTCTGCTCTCACCTGTCCATTTTATTCTAGTTACGAAGGGCCGGTCACAGCCTTCAGTACCGTAACTCAAAAGCCTCTCCTAACCTATATCTTGAGACGGTAGGAATGCAAAAGAAAGACAGGGTATATCCACGGCTGAACTTAAGTTTTAAGGTGGCGTGTTTAATGTTGAGATACTACTACTACTACCACCACCACCACCACTAACAATACTAACACTAAAAATAATAACTAAATAAATACACAAATAAATAAACCAACAACCAGCTATCACCAAAATAACACCTACAAAGACACAAAGCGACAAAAAACAAAACTCCAGCCACCTCCACTGTTGCTGGGAGTACACGAAGGCTAAGCAGGGCCGGAATAAGCCTGGGGGGAATGAACTTTGCACGGGTATCAGAGAAAGACTATGAATTTAAAGTGATGATGCATACCGTATCAAGAGATTTTTTTCTTGGCCTCGTTTTTCATAATGGATTTTTTTTTTTAACGATGTGTTTGTGGTGTAATTAGCTTTTTTTTATTTACCTTTATTTTTAGGATATATATAGGGATTTAACGTAATTTCAGTAAAAGGGATTCGGGAGCGACTGGTTGAAGTGGCCGATTCTTTGCGGTCCACTATGTTCACGTAGAGTTGAGTCTGGGCCTGCAACTACAATCGCTAATACTACTACTACTTCTACTACTACTACTACTACTTTATGCAACCTAACATGACCTCCATCCATCTGAAGTTGCACTGAGAAGAGGAACACTACTACTACTACTATTACTACTACAACTACTACTTTACAACAACAACTACAACTACTACTACTATTTCTACTACTACTACTACTACAAAAGAGACAGGATACCCATTGAAGCAAACCAATCTTTTATACATTTTCTGCCTCCACCTCACAAACAAACCCTCTGCACATATATTTACTATTTTCCTTTACTGTGGAACTTAAACCCTTACTCTAAGCGGCTTGGAATATTTCGTTACACATGTTCTTAATCGATTTATTCTTCACATCGCACCTTAAAATGACGTAGAAGAAAATGCTGGGTGTAACAGGCAAAATAAATCGCTGAAGAGAGAGAGATAGGATAGACCTTAACTCTCTCTCTCTCTCTCTCTCTCTCTCCCCTATTGTGCCCCCCCCCCCCCGTGGTTGCCGTGTGTGTATCAATTATTTAAGGCGAGAGAATCTGGCGGATCGATAGTACAAATAGCAAGGCTGAGTGACGACTACCAGCCTCTACCACCACCACCACCACTACCACCACCACGACCAGCCTGTATCACCACCACCACCGCCACCACTATCACCACCACAACAAACACCACTTCAGTCTCTACCACCACCACCACCATCGCTATCACCACCAACCTCTACCACCACCACCACCACCACCACTACGACAACTGCTCACGCGTCAACAGTTTATTACTAGAAGGGCTATTCGGTGAAGTACTATCCATCTCCGCCGTAACTATCATTTCTACTATTCCCAACTACGCCAGTGACTAGCCAGTTAGGGAGACAGGTATACAGAAACACAAAGATCGACAGACAGACACAGATAGATAAACAGACAGACAGTTAGACAGGCAGTAAGGCAGACACTAAGAGGCAGGGAGACAGATGGACTGACACACACACATACATATACACATACATACGTACATGGACAGACAGACAGACAGATAGATAGATAGACAGACGGATATATAGATAGACAGACAGACAGACAGATAGATACTGAAATACTGTAAACACTTCCATTTCTTCCTCCTTCTTTCCATGAACTCAGGGTCTATTAGTCTACAACTTCCTCGAATCAGGTGTGACTCATGAACATACTCTCCCTACCACAGTAGCCCTCGTCATGCCTGCTCCGTAGCGATTTATTCCTCCACCTCACACCTTACATTCTCTTCGTAATGTATCTTCCTTGGCGACTTATTTTCCTCCCTACTTCTTATTATCTCTTGTACGATCTGTATCTCTGCTTAATATCGACATGGATCAGTAAGAGGAATATTAATGTGTGAGGCGCAAAAATAAATCGCTTAATAAAAAATGCTACGGAATTCTATATAGGCCTATACCCACCTACCGACCTCAGCCCCCACCCCTATCCCCTACCACCTACCCCCTTCCCCCTCATCTACCTCCCATCCCTACCAACTACCCCCTATCCCCTACCCACTACCGACCCCCACACAACCCCCCTATCCCCTACCCCCTACCGACCCCCAAACAACCCCCTGTCCCCTACCCCTACCCCTCATCGCCTACCTCCATGTCCCTACCCCTTTTCCCATCTAACTACCCCCTACACCTTGCCCCCCCACCCCCACACAACCCGGTATCCCCCTCCCCCTCCCCCACACAAACTCCTATCCCCCTACCCTTCACCCCACTCCCCTACCCCCACACAACCCCCTATCCCCCTCCCTAAACCCCCCACCCCCCACACACACACCCTATCCCCCAACCCCTTTCCTCAACCCACCCCACCCCACACAACCCCCTATCCCCCCACCCCTTCCCCACACACACCCTATCCCCCTACCCCTCCCCACACCCCACACCCACACACGTATTCATAAATAACACAGGATCAATTCACAGTACGAGCTCAGATTTTTTCTTGCAGGAGGTGGAAAGGAAAGCAAAAAAAAATCGTCCCATGTGTTGCTGTTCGTCCTAAGAGAAAAAACTTACAACAGGGAATTGATCGTAAGTTCTCTCTCTCTCTCTCTCTTTCTTTCTCTCTACCAACAACCCCTTCAGGCCAAGAATGTCGTTTACTATATTCTTGTTGCCTCCAGACGATTTTATTCAGGAGTGTGTGTGTGTGAGAGAGAGAGAGAGAGAGAGAGAGAGAGAGAGAGAGAGAGAGCAATTTAGTAACAACTGTGGGTCATAGGAGCCTCAGAAAGTCAATATTAAACCCCGCAAAAATTAACCACGGACGCCAGAGAGCGTTAACATTAAACCCTACAAAAATTAACCTATTACCTGTAGGGAGGGGGGTTGAGGTAAACATTTTAACAATTAGTGATGGTGATGTTTGTGTGACAGGTGAACACAATTAACATACACCCACCTGTCAAAACACCTGATTTAATACACCTATTTCACAGGTTACGGTGTTTGGCAATGGGTGTATGGATTGACGGTATACACAGACACGCACATACATAAATACATACATACATTATACACACACATACGCAAAAACACACACACTGAATATAATAATTTTTGAGTTTCATCCTTAGTTTCTTTCTTTTTTCCATCCTTAGTTTCTTTCTTTTTTTCCATATTAAAAGTGAGTGGAAACTGACGAATCACTTATATACGCAGGAACGAAACTTAATGGTAAAAAGCAATGTTAAAAAAAAGGTGATCTATGGGAACTTGCAGGCATATTGACGACCGAGAGAGCTAGGTAGGTAGTGACAGATAGATAAATATAAACAGATAGATACATCGATTGATAGATAGACAGATGAACAGATAGACAGAATAAAGATGGAGGACATGGATAGATACATGGATAAATTATAAAAAAACAGGAGTTGGTTATGCGGTGAAGATCTTGGCTGGTCCTGTGCATGTTAGTTGCTCGTAAACCATCGCTCCTCTCCCCCCTTCCCCTTCCCCTTCCCCCTCCCCCTCCCCCTCCCCCTCCCCTCACAACCTTCCTGACCCCTAGAACCCCTCCCCTCCCCCTCACCCATTCCTCCCCCTTTTTCTGTCTCCCTTCTCCCTCTTACACTTCTTCTTCCTTTCTTTCGCCTTTTCCATCCCACCCCTCCTCTCCCCTTCGCCCCCCCCCACTCTCTCTCTCTCTCCCTCTCTCACACACACATACACACACACCATAATTCCTTCTTCATTTCTCCACTTCCCCCACCTACATCTTCTTACACACCTGCACTCCTTAATCTCACCTTCACTCCTTTACCTCCCCCTCTCCCACCCCGTCCCCTACACCCCCTGACCATAATACCCACCCACCCCCACCTACACCTTCTTACACCCACCTACACCTCCTTCCTTCACCTTAATTCTTTCTGCACTCCTATACTCCCCCTCCCCTCCCCTCCCTGCCTCCCCCACCGTGCCTAGGGGGGGAGGGAGGGGAAGGTGAGTGATGGCAGGGGAGGCGGTAAGAGTACATGTGCTAAGTACACACATCATACACTCACAACATATGCTTTCACCCCTCCCCCCATCATATTTCCCTCCCCCCTTCCCTTCTTCCTTCCCCCCCTCTCCCCTCATCCTACTCTGCCCCACCTCCCTTCTTCCTTTCCCCTCCTCCTTTCCGTCTTCCTTCCCCCTCCTCCTCCCTCACTTCCTTCCCTTCCCCCTTCCTCTCTTCCTTCTCTCTCCCCCTCCCCTCTTCCCTTTTGTCTCGCCTGCCCACTCCTTCCTCTTCTTCTTTCCCTTCCCACCCCCGTTCCATCACTTCCCCTTCCCCCCCCTCTCTCTCTCTTTCTTTTCCCTTACCAGACCCACTTCATGCTTCACACACACACACACACACACACACACACACACCTGTGTGTGTGTGTGTGTGTGTGTGTGTGTGTGTGTGTGTGTGTGTGTGTGTGTGTGTGTGTGTGTGTGTGCGTGTGTGGTGGCAGGTGAGCTACACCAAATTACCGTGTGCCAATATGTGCGTACAATCATGTACGTGGAACTAAGTGTACATACCATTACTGTGTGTGTGTGTGTGTGTGTGTGTGTGTGTGTGTGTGTGTGTGTGTGTGTGTGTGTGCACTTACTGTGTGTGCGTAAACCGTGTAGGCATGAATGCGTATGTGCGTGTGGTAAACGAGTCCTTGCATTACCATGAATGAATGAATGAATGAATAAATAACCATGAGTGTTTGGCGTGTGCGTTTTTGCTGCTGTGTGTACGTTGCAGGAAGTCATGTGCGTTTATATTACACCACTACACGATACTCCTCAGGGTAAGTATATCGTGTACCGCACTTAACATCTGGCAAGGTTTGATTTATCCTTCATTAAATTTATTTCTATACTCCGTTCACTCTCACAGGGCGTAAAATTGCCATCCCTCCATCGTGAATGCTGATCTGTAACAGGAGATTAACCCTAGTATACAGTGCTAGTCACGAAGAAGTGCTATGGAAAGGATGCACAGCCGTACTATTGTCTTTTTCTGCCACTGAGCTACATAGTAGTAGTAGTAGTAGTAGCTGTAGTAATAGTAGCAGAAGTAGTAGTAGTAGCTGCAACCCCAGGCTAATCTGAACCGTCTGACACAGTAACCCAGTGGACTGCAGGCTGATGTCAGCTCTCCTGCACCTCCTGTCGGGGCCGCGGGAGAAGGGAGGAATTTCAGGGACCTTTGTATTACCGGGAAGAGACCCTGCTCAGTTATATCGGTGCCATCACGTGAAGGCGTCCCTGGCCATCACCAAAGGGTTAAGCTCTCATAAAGGCACAATGTACCCCACGGCCTCACATGCCTGCCTACCCCTAGAGTGAGGCAGGTCAGGCAGGTGTGGGGTGAAGGTAGGCAGGTGTGTGGCAAAAAGGGGGTGTTATGTGTGTGCGGTAGGTAGGTGTGTGCGTAGGGGGAGGTAGGCACCTGTATAGGTGGGGGGGAAGGCAGGTGTGTGTGGGGATGGCAGGTGTGTGTGGGGATGGCAGGTGTGTGAGGGGATGGCACGTGTGTGGGGGGATGGCAGGTGTGTGTGGGGAAGGCACGTGTGTGGGGGGATGGCAGGTGTGTGTGGGGATGGCACGTGTGTGGGGGGATGGCAGGTGTGTGTGGGGATGGCACGTGTGTGGGGGGATGGCAGGTGTGTTTGGGGAAGGCAGATGTGTGTGGGGAAGGCAGATGTGTGTGTGTGGGGAAGAAGGCAAGTGTGTGTGAGGTAAGCAAATGTGGGGTAGACAGGTGTGTAGTTTAGCAGGTGGGGGTAGGCAGGTGTGCTGGTGAAAATGGTAAGGTAGGCAGGTTCAAAATGAGGTGTAGGATAGGCAGGAGTAGAGGTAGGCAGGACAAGTGTGGCAGGAGTAGGCTGGAAGGAGTGGGGGAGGCAGGGGCTGAGGGGTAGGCAGGAATGAGGTAGGTATAATGCAGTATACACGCAAGCAGAAATAGGTTAGTGAGGTGGGGGTTGAGTGAGGCAGAATGGTGTAGGTCAGGCAGGTGTTGGGTAGGCAGGAGTAAGGCAAGAAGCAGGCAGGTAGGCAAATATCAGGTGAAGTGGATGGGTAGGTAGGTAGGTGGGTAAGCAGGTAGGTAGAATTAAGAGATGATGCAGCAGGGGAAGGTAAAAAGGATATGCAGGTAGGTAGGGAAGTAGATAGGTAGGTAGGTAAGTAGGAAGGAAGGTAGGTAAGTAGACAGGTAAGTAGGTAGATGGATAGGTAAGGTAGTGTGGGGTAGGGTAGATGGGCAGGTGTGTGGGTAATGGAATGTGGACCTTATGAGAGGGGTCAGTAGGGGCGGTAATGTGACGGAGGGTGCTGGTAATGTGCTCTCTCTCTCTCTCTCTCTCTCTCACACACACACACACAAACACACACACACACCATGTCTCCCTCTCTCTTTCATTTTTTTTCTATTTCTCACTATCCTGTCACCCCCCTCTTCTTCTCCCCTTCCCTCCCCTTCCCTTCCCTTCCCTTCCCTTCCCTTCCCTCCCCTCCCCTCCCCTTCAAACTCATTCTCATGCACCCCTTTTCATCTTATTTATTTTCTTATTTATTCAATCATCATTTATAAAATTTTTCACTCTCACTTCTCTCTCTCTCTCTATCTATCTATCTATCTAACACCAATTACTATCTACCAATTATTATCAATTATTCTATTTCCTCTTTACATCTATTCCTTGCTCTCAATTTTTGCTTTCTATACTCCCATCTTTATCATTATTATCATTATTATTATTATTATTATTATTATTATTATTATTATTATTGTTATCATTATTATTATTATTATTATCATTATCATTACTATTATCATCACCATCATCATCGTCATTATTATCATTATTATTATTATTATCATTACTATTATCATCACCATCATCATTATTATCATTATTATTATTATTATTATTATCATCAGTCCTTTCCCTACCTCCTTTATTATCTCTTTCTTTATTCCTTTACATCTATCAGGTTCCTCTAACCCACTTAAATAAAACCATATAGCTTAATAAGGATATACTAGAGTTGCTCCCAGTATGAGGGGGTATACGCATTCTTTATTAAGTGATTTATTTTTATCCCTTTATCCTATGGCTTTAATAATTTACCTGCCTTTTTTATTTTCTATGTATTTTTCATTTTTCTCTTTTATTTCTTTATATTCGCATTTTTCTTGGTCTATTTGGATCGTCTCCTGGCTGTGTGTGTGTGTGTGTGTGTGTGTGTGTGTGTGTGTGTGTGTGTGTGTGTGTGTGTGTGTGTGTGTGTGTGTGTGTGTGTTTTCAGTTCTATTCCCTCCCCTTCCCTTCCCCTTCTCTCCCTCCCCCCCTTACTCACTCACTCTTCGTCACCCTTCTCCCTCTCTCTCTCTCTCTCTCTCTCTCTCCTTCCTTTTGCGCTAGTTGACGTGGTGAGGGGAGGGGAGGGGAGGGGAGGGGAGGGGAGGGGCGGGGGGGGGAGGGGAGAGAAGAAATGAAGAAAAGATGGAGAACAGTAGCAGACAAGAGGGAAGAGAAGAGGGGAGGGGAAGTGATAAAAAAAAGAATGGAAAGGGGAAGAATAAAGTGAGGGGAGGGGGGTGGAGGGGAGGGGAGGGGAGGGGAGGGGAGGGGAGGGGAGGGGAGGGGGGGGGAGGGGAGGGGAGGGGAGGAGAGGGGGAGGGGGAGGGGGAGGAGGCAGATTGCATGACTACTTGGACAATCTTGCATGTTATTTTTTTCTTTCTCATGCAGTCATGCGAAGGTGCAACCCCTACCCCCCTCCCCTCTACTCTCCCCTCCTATTCCCCTCACCCTTCCCCTACTTCTCTCCCCATTCCCCCTTCTCTTCTTCCCTCTTCTTCTACTCCCCTCTCTCTCCCTCTCCCTCTTCCCCCTCCTTCCTCCAAATCCCTCCTCTATCCCTCTCTTCCCCTTCTACTCTACCTTCCATCTCTCCCCTCCCCTTCTCTCCCTTCCTCTCCCCTCGCCTGCACCTCTCCCTCCTCCCCTCAATCTATATCTTGGCCCCGATAATTCCACACAACTTAATCGCTCAACCAAAATAATAACACCGATCTTAATACCACGTCATTATTATTATTATTATTATTATTATTATTATTATTATTATTAGTCACTCTAATAATCAACACAAAATAATCTATACGAAAATGTAAACAATTTATTCCACTCACAAAAACGAATAAAATAAATCAGACATACCCAAACTCACTCCCATTTACCCAAACTAATTTTCTCTCTCTCTCTCTCTCTCTCTCTCTCTCTCTCTCTCTCTCTCTCTCTCTCTCTCTCTCATACTGTATTCTCGGCGGTTGAGGAAGCTCCCTAACACCTTTTCCTTGGCGATTTATTTTTGGATACGGCAGGTTAATATCCTTTTGTATGTTATTTATTTGTGGCGATGTTACAGTGATTTATGTAACACGGAGGAGAGGAAGGAGTAATGAGAGGAATAAATCACTTAGGAAGAGGTGTTAGGGAGTTTCCTTACCTGACGAAAATACTGTAAAAAAAATATTCCCGGCATTGGTATTGTGGTGGGTGTGGTAAATGTGGTAGTGTGGTAGGTGTGGTAAATGCGGTAGTGTGATAGGTGTGGTAAATATGGTAGTGTGACACGTGTGGTAAATGTGGTAATGTGATAGGTGTGGTAAATGTGGTAGTGTGACACGTGTGGTAAATGTGGTAGTGTGATAGGTGTGGTAAATGTGGTAGTGTGATAGGTGTGGTAAATATGGTAGTGTGACACGTGTGGTAAATGTGGTAGTGTGACACGTGTGGTAATGTGATAGGTGTGGTAAATGTGGTAGTGTGATAGGTGTGGTAAATATGGTAGTGTGACAGGTGTGGTAAATGTGGTAGCGTGGCAGGTGTAGTAAATGTGGTAGTGTGGTAGGTGTGGTAAATATGGTAGTGAGGTAGGTGTGATGGTGTGGTAATGTGGCAGTATGGCCAATGTGGTAGCGTGGTAGGTGTGGTAAATATGGTAGGTGTGGTAAATGTGGTAATGTGGTAGGTGTGGTAAATGTGGTAGTGTGACAGGTGTGGTAAATGTGGTAGTGTGACAGGTGTGGTAAATGTGGTAGTGTGACAGGTGTAGTAAATGCGGTAGTGTGGTTGGTGTGGTAAATGTGGTAGTGTGGTAGGTGTGGTAGAGGGAAGGTATATTATAAAAAATGAGAGGACGAGAAACAGGTCTAAAAATTTCCTTCATCTGTTTAATAGTGTAACTCTCTCTCTCTCTCTCTCTCTCTCTCTCCCTTTGTCCCCATTCCACCCTCACTCTCTCCCTCTGTCACCTTTCAGCATCTCGCAACCTCTCTCTCTCTCTCTCTCTCCCTCTCTCTCTTCCTTCTCCCCCCTCCCCCTCCCCCACTGACAAAGACACAGCCCCTCTCCCCCCTCCCCTCCCCCCCTCCGCTGTGCACACACATATATAATTCACTCCTCTTCCCCCCTCCCCCCTCCTCTCTCCTCTCTCTCTCTCTCTCTCTCTCTCTCTCTCTCTCTCTCTCTCTCTCTCTCCTCTTTAATTCTTCTCTCTTCCTCCGTGTATTTCTTCCTCGTTTCCAATCCCTAGTTTCACCTTTTGTCTATCAAGGTCTATCTGTCTATCTATCTAACTATTGTCTTCATCTATCTGTCTATCTATCTAACTATTGTCTTCATCTATCCATCTATCTTTCTGTCTATCTATCTACCTATGTGTGTCGATGTGGTTGATTGGTGGCGCAGGATATGTGGTAGTGTGGCAAATGTGGTAGTGTGGTACGAATAATGAGTTGATGGTGTTGGTGATGATGATGATGATGATGATGATGATGATGATGATAGTGGTATTAGTGACGTACAGTAGTAGTAGTAATAGTAGTAGTAGTAGCAGTAGTAGTAGTGTGGCTGTATAGTAAGGGACAGTATGAAGTGGTGCAGAGTGGTAGTACATTGGCCAAACAGTGTGGTAGATGTGGTAAATGTGGTGGGTAGTTGTGGTGGTAGCGTGGCACGTGTGACAAATGTGGGAGTGTGGT
>NC_137003.1:55944826-55962326 GCF_032717465.1 Coenobita brevimanus | reverse complement strand
GCCTCACCCTCTTTTCAGTTCTCCTCTCCCTCCCTCTTCGTCTTCTTCCTTCTATCCCACTTTCTTCCCCTCCTTCATATATCCCTCCACTCCTTCTCCCTCTTCCATCCCACAACTCCATCTTTCTCCTTCCCTCTCCTCTCCCTTCCCTCCATCCTTCTTTCCCTCCCTCCCTCCCATTTCCATCACTTCCTTGCTCTAGTTTCTTTATTGCTGGTCTATGGGAAAGGAAGGGGAGGAAGGAAGGGAGGGGAGGAAGGAAGGGAGGGGAGGAAGGAAAGGAGGCAGGGGAGGGAGAAGAGGGAAGAGAGTAAATAAAAACGAGAGAGAGAGAGAGAGAGAGAGAGAAGGGGGGGGGTACGTGTGGCAGTATTTATGTGAGGGGGAGACTAGTGGCCCGGCTCTCACATTCTCGCTCACTCTCTCTCACTTGCTCACTTTCTCGCTTTAATTCCCGCTTCCTCGCTCACTTGCTCTCTTTATTTCTCTCTCTCTCTCTCTCTCCTCCGCTTTCATCTCCCTTCCCTCTCTCACAAATTCACTCTCTCTCTCTCTCTCTCTCTCCTCCACTTTCATCTCCTTTCCCTCTCTCACAAATTCACTTTCTCTCTCTCTCTCTCTCACTCACTTTCACCTCCTCTTGCTCCCAGAATCCTATTTTCCCTCGCTCTCATATTTCTCTCACGAATATTTCATCTCCCTGCATTTTCTCCTCTCTCTCTCTCTCTCTCTCTCTCTCTATCTATCTACCTTCATCTCATCTATACATCTATTCTTCATATATCTATCATCTTCAATCCATTCTCTCTCTCTCTCTCTCTCTCTCTCTCTCTCTCTCCCCATTACTCTTACTCTTTTCTCTATATTTTTTCCTCCGTGCAATTCCCGTCATCTCGCTTTCCCTCCATCATCCCTTATTATTGCTCTCTCTCTCTCTCTCTCTCTCTCTCTCTCTCTCTCTCTCTCTCTCTCTCTCTCCTACTTAGTTTCTTCTCTTTTGCTTTCTCTCTTACCTCCCCTTTATTTACTTTCATCTTTTTATCTTCCTCCTTCTCTCCCTCCTCCTCCTCCTCTTCGTCTCCCTCTTCTTCCTCCTCTGTTCCAATTCCCTCTTCTCTCTCTTCTACCTCACCCTTCGCCTCCTCTCTCTCTTCCTTCTTTCTACCCTCTCTCTCTCTCTCTCTCCTCTGCGTTCTCTCCCTCTTTCTCTCTCCTCCCTGTTGCTATTACTTCTCTTTCATTTCTCCCTTTCATCTTGCCTTCTCTCCTTCTCTTCTCACTGCTCTCTTCCTCTCTCTCTCTCTCTTTCTTTTTTTCCCTCCCTCTCCTCTCCCTCAACTTTTTCCTAACTCTTCTGTCGCATTTCCTTCCTCCCTCCCTCTCCCCCCTCTTCCCTTCCCTTCCCTCCCTCCCATCCCCCCATCCCTCCCCTCCCAATCCCCCTCCCCTGTCTCTTACTCCGGTTCTCCCCCCCTCTTTCTCTCTCTCCTCCAACTATGCTTTCTCTGCTTAAACTATTCTTGCTCCTACTGACTCTACTACTACTACTACTACTACTACTACTACTACTACTACCACTACTACTGCTACTTCGTCAGACAGCCACTATGAGGCTAGTAAAGATCAATAGTTCTTTCTCTTTACTTCATGTTGCTTTACTCACACACACACACACACACACACACACACACACACACACACACACACACTTAGGATACATACAAACATACATTACATATACACATAAATTACACACACACACACACACACACACTTAGGATACATACAAACATACATTACATATACACATAAAATACATACACACACACACACACACACACACACTTAGGATACATACAAACATACATTACATATACACATAAAATACATACACACACACACACACACACACACACACACACACTTAGGATACATACAAACATACATTACATATACACATAAATTACACACACACACACACACACACACACATAGGATACATACATACATACATTACATATACACAAATTACATACACTCTATCCCCCCTTCTCTCTCTCTCTCTCTCAGCAGACATTAAAGAGCAGAGGAATATACCGAGCACAGACCAGAGACCAGCAGGAAAGAGCAGAGATTAATGAGAGAGAGAGAGAGAGAGAGAGAGAGAGAGAGAGAGAGCAGGGAATGGGGGGCAGCAGAAGACGTTGGAGGGGGGGGGGCAAAGAGCAGGAGGGGGGGCACAGCAGGGGGGGGTTGTATTATAAAGAGGTCACACGAATATTGTATAAATGTCACCACTCCGTGTCACCCCCCCCTCCGTCTCTCTCTCTCTCTCAATATCCTCTCACCTCTCTTTATCTATCTCTTCATCTATTCACCAATCCACCTGTGAATCTATCTATCCAACTATTTGCTAATCAAATGTCTCTCTCTTTTTCTCTTCTCTCCTTTTCCTCTCTTCTCTTCTCTTTTTCTCTCTCTCTTCTCCTCTTTTTCTCTCTTCTCCTCTCCTCTCCTCTCTTCTCTCCACAGCATTAGCTAGGTTTTAGTACAAAGGTTACCTGAATTATACACGTTTCTGTCAGTCACACCACACCACACCACACCACCACACTGCCACACCTACCACACTGCACCACACCACACCACCACACCTCACTACATCATCAAAACACTACCACAATACCTTCCAGCACCACACCACACCTCACACATTTAACACCATATCACACCACACCATCATACCACACACTGACATACCTACCACACACCATTACAACACACTACAACACCTACCAGCACCACACCACACCACCAACTAGACTTTAACCACACCACACCACACTGCCACACTTACCAAATACCA
This sequence comes from Coenobita brevimanus, assembly GCF_032717465.1. Lineage (NCBI taxonomy): Eukaryota > Metazoa > Arthropoda > Malacostraca > Decapoda > Coenobitidae > Coenobita > Coenobita brevimanus. The sequence goes on along the minus strand of NC_137003.1, from coordinate 55,959,460 downwards.
CCACCACATCACCATACCACACTGCCACTTAACCTCCTACCACACCACACCACACTGCCACACCTACCACATACCACCACCACCACCACCACACTGTCACTACACCTCCTACTAAACCACACCACCACACCTAGCACTCTATCACAACACATTACTTCTCTCTCTCTCTCTCTCTCTCTCTCTCTCTCTCTTTTCTACACCTCTCGCCATGTTACCTGGCCAGAGGGTAATTGGCAGCCTTGTATTCCTTCACATTTTCTTCGTTTCGTGCTTTTTGTGGGATTTTAAAGACAGTGTTTTTGCTTTATCGTATGTGTGGATGGATGGAGGAAGGAAGGGAAGATGGGAGGAAGGAAGGAAGGAAGGAGGGAAGGGTGAGTGGGTAGATGGGTGGATGAATGAATGGATGGATGGACAGAAGTTAGGAAGGAAGGAAGGACGGAAGAAGGGAAGGAAGGAAGGATGGACGCACAGAAGGACCTGCTGTCTAAAATCTGGAGATGAAAAGAATCTTACACACACACACACACACACACACACACACACACACACACACACACACACACAAGACAAATACGGTAAAGAAATAAACCATGAACGAAATAAGGTGATAACTGAGCCACAACTCTACGTGAATCCCACCCAAGTTTCACTACACACACACACACACACACACACACACACACACACACACACACACACACACACACACACACACACACACACACACAACGCTACTGTAGCCAATAATAAGTGAAGCATAGTTACAGTATCCTCGCGCGGTTAGGAAGCTCACTAACACCTCTTCCTTACCGATTTATTCCTGATTCTGCTCCGCTAATATAATCTTGTGTGTTATTCATGCAGTCTAAGTCGATACTGAAAAGACATGAGAAGCAAATCGTGGGGATACTAATGAGTAGTTTGGAAAATAAATCGCTATGGAAGAGGTGTTAGGGAGCCTCCTTACCTGAGAATAAGGGCCCTTGATTGTCCTTACCTTTCCTTTGTGTTTAATAATGAGAGCATACACAGAGAGGACAAATACTTAACGATTTATATATTCAATTTAACTGGTAGAAAGATAAGGTACACACACACACACACACACACACACACACACGCACATCCTGCTCTCTCCCTTTCTCTCCCTCCCTCTCTCTCTCTCTCTCTCTTTCTCTCTCTCTCTCTCTCTCTCTCCACCTACCATAGTCCCCCCTCTTCTCCCGGGTCTCACCTGCAACAGAAAACGAGAGTTAGTTCGTAATTTTGTAACTCTGCTGTACTCTTTCCACCTTAACTTGGCCGAACAATGATAAATGAACACTAGAATACGCTACTAGTCACGAAGAAGTGCTCTGGAAAGGATGGAGAGTCGCAGTATTGTGCTACGTGACATTTAAAAAAATAATAATAATAATAATAATAATAATCGGGCCAAACTTTAAGTTAATAGAAAATAAATAAAATATGTATTAAGAGATAAGCCTGTTATGGGTGTGGGTGTGGGTGTGGGTGTGGGTGTGCGTGTGGGTGTAGGGTGTGGATGTGGGTGTGGATGTGGGTGTGGGTGTGGGAATGGGTGTGGGTGTAGGGTGAGGATGTAGGTGTGGATGTGGGTGTGTGTGGGTGTGGGTGTGGGAATGGGTGTGGGTGTGCGTGTGGGTGTAGGGTGAGGATGTAGGTGTGGATGTGGGTGTGGGTGTGGGAATGGGTGTGGGTGTGCGTGTGGGTGTAGGGTGAGGATGTAGGTGTGGATGTGGGTGTGTGTGGGTGTGGGTGTGGGAATGGGTGTGGGTGTGCGTGTGGGTGTAGGGTGAGGATGTAGGTGTGGATGTGGGTGTGGGTGTGGGAATGGGTGTGGGTGTGCGTGAGGGTGTAGGGTGAGGATGTAGGTGTGGATGTGGGTGTGGGTGTGGGAATGGGTGTGGGTGTGCGTGTGGGTGTAGGGTGAGGATGTAGGTGTGGATGTGGGTGTGGGTGTGGGAATGGGTGTGGGTGTGCGTGTGGGTGTAGGGTGAGGATGTAGGTGTGGATGTGGGTGTGTGTGGGTGTGGGTGTGGGAATGGGTGTGGGTGTGCGTGTGGGTGTAGGGTGAGGATGTAGGTGTGGATGTGGGTGTGTGGGTGTGGGTGTGAGTGTGGGTTGTGTGCGGGTGTGGGTGTGGATGTGCCTGCCTCACTGACCACGCCACAGCATTAAGGCAGATGAGCTCAACGCTGGGCGGGACAAGTGGTGAGGCACGCCGAGGGGGTGACTTAGGCAGGTGAGGTGAGGCAGAAGAGGGTAGGCAGGTGAAGAAGGAGTAGCTTAATCTGGTGAAATTGAGGTAGATGGGGGTAGGCAGGAGTGAAGGGGGTAGGCAGGGGTAGTGGTAGGTAAGGGAAGGAGGAAGGTAGGGGTAGTGGTAGGCAGGGGAGAGGTAGGGGTAGGCAGGGGTGAGGTAGGTGACATTAAGCATCAAGATCACAGCTATCTCTATGGCGCAGCATCCCACACCACGCACAGTCCTTGGTTGCACTCCTGCCTCTCCCACACCCCTGCCTCCCGTCTGCCTTACCATTCGCAAGAGGAAGTAAGAGTAAAGAGGAGTAAGAGGGGCTTGAGAGGGACCAGCGGAAAGAGTATTTAACAAGAGTAAGATTGGGTTATATGTGTATGTAGTAAAAAAACAGATAGATAGATAGATAGATAGACAGATAGATAGATAAATAAGAGTACAACCATAAGCAGGAGGAAGTAAGAGAGAAAGAGTGGGAAAAGTAAGAGTAATCAAGAGTTGTCAGCAGCAGTGGGGGGCCAGAGTGATTCATGGTCTTTCCTCTTGCATCTTGACTACGATCTCCTGTCTTTACTTGCGTCCTCTTTACTCCCTCTTACTCTCCCTCTTCTCTCCATATCTTCATTTCCTCTCTTCCTGTCTCTCTCCTTCCATCATTCCTTCCTTCCTTCACTGTTTTATACCATTCCTTTTATCCCTCCTCCCTCCTTCCCTCTCTCTCTCTCTCTCTCTCTCGGAAGAAAGAAATGAGGGGGAAGAAGAGAAAAAGAGGAATTATATGCAAATGTGAGGACGCTCCGGCAGCCCCTCTCTCTCTCTCTCTCTCTCTCTCTCTCCACTTATCTCCTTTTTCCTCCTCTCTCATCAACGTTCTCCCTTCCCTCCTCCTCATTTTTTCTTCCAAAATAAGACTCCTCCTTACCAGTAAAATATCTCTCTCTCTCTCTCTCTCTCTCCCATTATTCTATTTTCTTTCTCTTCTCTTCTTTCCACTCCCTCCTTTTCTTTATCTCCTTCATCATCATCACCCTCTTCCTTCCTTCCTCCACGTCTCCTTCCCTCCCTCCTCCTTCCTTTCCCTCCAGTTCTTCCTCCTCCTCCTCCTCCGCCGCCGCCTCCTCCTCCTTTCTCTCCCTTTTTTCCAGCCACTTATTATTTCTCTTAACTTATACCTCCTCCTTCCCTCCCTCCCTCTCCTGACTCTCCTCTCCTTCCTTCCTCCCGCCTCTCCTCTCCCCTCCTTTCTTCCTCCTTCCCTTCTCTTTCTCTCCCTTTCCGCTCTTCCATTCCTTTCTCTCCTTCTCTCTTCCCTTCTTCTCTCCTTCCCGTCCTCCCTTTCTTCCTTCCCTCTCTCCCTTCCCTTCTTCTCTCCTTCCCTCTCTCCCTTCCCTTCTTCTCTCCTTCCCGTCCTCCCTTTCTTCCTTCCCTCTCTCCCTTCCCTTCTTCTCTCCTTCCCGTCCTCCCTTTCTTCCTTCCCTCTCTCCCTTCCCTTCTTCTCTCCTTCCCGCTCTCCTTTTCTTCCTTCCCTCTCCTTCTTTCCTTCATTTCCCTTCTTCATCTCTCCTTCCCTTCATCCTTTGCCCACTCAATTTTCTTCACCTCCCTCTTCTTCACCGTCCATCCCCCTCTTCCCTCTCTCTCTCTCTCTCTCTCTCTCTCTCTCTCCCTCTCTCTCTGATGCTTTTCACCCCCTCCCCCCCTCTCGTCTTCAAAAAATTTCTCTCTCACTTCTTTCCCTCCCTCCCTCCCTCCCTCCCTCACACTCTTCGTCATCTTTAAACGCTTTCCTCCTTCTCTTTCTCTCCCCCAGCTCTCTCTCTCTCTCTCTCTCTCTCTTCCTCCCCATTCCTTTTCTTTCCATGCCATTTGCTTCTATAAATCCCTCTTTATATCCATGCTCTCTCTCTCTCTCTCCATCCTCCTCCATTTCCCCTCTCTCTACACTCTTTCTTCCTTCCTCTTCTCTCCATTTCCTCACCTTTCTCAAACCCCTCCCCCTCTCATTCTCCTCTCCCTCCTTCATCTCCCTCTCTCTCTCTCCCCCCTCCTCCCCTTCCACTCTCTCCCCTCCTCTTTTTCTCTCCCTTTCTCCCCTTTCCCCTCTAAACTTCCCCTCCCCCTCTTTCTCCCTCTACCCCCCTCTCCAGACACCCCTTCCCCTCATTATTTCCCCTCTCTCTGTCCCCCAACCTCCCCTCCCCTCCCCTCACTCCAACCTCCCCTCCCCCTTTCTCCAAACATTCCCTTCCCTCATGGTTTTTCCTTCCTCTTAACCTTCCCTCCTCCATTTTCTCTCCAAACCTCCCCTCTCCTTATTCCTTCCCCTCCCCCCTGTCTCCAAATCTCCCCTCCATTCATTCTTTCCCCTCTCTTCAAACCTCCCCTCCCCCTCCTTCCCTCCAATCTATCTCCAAGCCTCTCCTCCCCTCTATCTCACCCTTCTTCCCACCTCCCCTCCCCCTCTCTCACTCAAACCTCCCTTCCCTCTCTCTCTAAACCTCCCCTCCCCTCCCCCTCTTTCTCCAAGCATTTCCTCCCCTCTTTTTCACCCTTCCTCCTACCTCCCCTCTCCCTCTCTCACTCAAACCTCCCCTCCCTTCATTCTTTCCCCTCCCCTCCTTCTCTCCCCTCCCCTCATTCTTTCCCCTCCCCTCCCCTCCCCTCATTCTCTCCCCTCCCTCCCCTCCCCTCCCCATGATTCACGCCAACGCTGCCATTCCCAAAATCTGGACCAGACCATTTGTCAGCCCGGGGGAGTCACCTTAGAAAATTTCCTCACTCTCCTTTACCCTCTTTTCTTACCCCCTCTTTTTGTAGCTCTCTTTTTTGCTCTCTTTCTCTTTTTGCTCTTTCTCTCTTTTTTTGCTTTTTCCTCTCTTTCTTCGCTCTTTTTCCTCTCTGTTTTGCTCTTTTCCTCTCTACCTTTCTCATCCACTCTCATTATTAGCCTCTCTTTTCTCTCTCTTTTCTCTCTCTCTACCTTTATCATCCTTTCATCTCATCCTCTTTTTTTACCTTTTCCTTTTTCCTACCTTCGACTCTCTCTCTCTCTCTCTCTTTCTCTCTCTCTCATCTACCTTTGCCTCTTTTATCTCTTTTCTCTCTCTCTCTAACTCTCTTTTTATTTTTTTTATCTCATTCTCTTTTATATTCCTTACTCACCTCTTTAATGCTTCTTTACTGCCTCAGCCTAGCCTCGGGACCCTACGCCTCCAATAGAGTAATATGGGATTTATTTTGTCTTAAGTCTTCACTTTGTCTCATGTCTCACTTTTTTTTTTTACATTCAGATTTCTTTCTCCTCTCTCTCTCTCTCTCTCTCTCTCTCTCTCTCTCTCTCTCTCTCTCTCTCTTACTGTCTCCCATTCTCTTCAGGATTCTCACCTTCGCTTACTTTCCTTCCTTTTCTCTTTTTTATTTCATGTCTTATATATATATATATATATATATATATATATATATTTTTTTGCAATATTCTAGTGGATTTCCATTTCTCTCTCTCTCTCTGAAATAGCAAGCAAAAATAAAGACATAAACACAGCTTAAATATCAATAAACAAAAACAAACAGGATAAACACGAAAACACGTAAACAAATAAACAAGTCAACAAGCACAGGTAAACAGGTAAATTAATAAACATGTAAACACCTAAACATCAAAAGAAAAACGATAGTCATGTGTGTGTACACCAAATGCATACACACACAAACACATGTACACACAGGTATACATATATGTTTAGACAGGTAGGCTACACACATATATACATACGAGTACACACATACATACATACATACATACATACACACAAAAATGACGTGCACACATACTCATTTCCGGCCCTCCTCACCTGCATACATACACACACACATACATACATACATATACACATATATACGTACACACACACAATACCGTACAATAAACCAACCAACCACAATACACACAGGGTACAAGCAAAGAAAAACGTACACACCCACACGCACACAAAACACACACAGGGTACAAATAAATACACACACAGACACATGCACTTCACACACACACACACACACACACACACACACAGGGGCAGGCAAAATTTTTAAGAGAAGTAGGAAAGTGGTGAGGCAGAAGGAAGGAAGGAAGGAAGGAAGGATGGAGGGAAGGAAGGAAGGAAGGATGGAGGGATGGAAGGAAGGATGGAAGGATGGAGGGAAGGATGCAAGGAAGGAAGGATGGAGGGAAAGGAGGAGGAGAGAGAGAGAGAGAGAGAGAGAGAATGTGTATATATGTATGCATGTATGGGTGTAAAACTGCCATCACTTGATCTTCAATGCTGAGATGTGACAAAGAGAATGTGGTACTAGTCACGAAGAAGTGCTAGGAACGCATGTAGAGCTGAAGTACTGTCAGTGACCTATAGGAAATAAACTGCAATATGAGATAGACAAATAGATAGATAGATAGATAGATAGAAATATGGCTAGATGAGTCAGTATGGGATATGCTATGTTTAAAATCAAAGTTTTCCCCAAGAACAACAACTATAACAACAACAACAACAACGACGACGCAAGAATAAATGAAAGGAAGAGAAAAGAGAAAGAAATATGAGGATGTACAGCAAGAGGGAGAGAGAAAAAAGGGGAGGGAGAGAGAAAAAAGAGGAGGGAGAGAGAAAAAAGAGGGGAAAAAAGGAGAGGGGAAGGCAGAGAAAAAGAGAAGAGAGTGGAGGAAGGAGGTGGGAAGTGAGGGGAAAAACAGTGTGTGTGTGTGTGTGTGTGTGTGTGTGTGTGTGTGTGTGAGAGAGAGAGGGGGGGGAGGTAACCCACTCTTCATGCACATATCGTCGACACCCACAATATCCTCTCTTTCTCTATCTCTCTCTCTCCATCCACCCCTTTCCCTCCCTCTTGCCTTCCCTTTCCTCTTCTCCCCTCACTATCTTTCTCTCTCTCTCTTCCCCTCCCATTCCCACCTCTTCCCTCCCCTCTCTCCAGTCTCCTTCCCCCTCCCCTACCCTCCCCACCTCCTCTTCCTCTCTCACTCTCGTCCCCACTCTCCATCCTCCTTCCTCCCTCCCCTCCCCTGCTCTTCCTCTCTCTCTCTCTCCATCCTCCCTCCCCTCCCCATGTCGTCCTCTCTCTCTCTCTCTCCATCCTCCCTCCCCTCCCCTCCCCCCGGCCGTAAATCACAGCTGGTGCCATCACAGTTTGGTTTACTGCGGGGGAGGGGAGGGGAGGGGAAGAGAGGGGAGGGGGAGGAAAGGACAGAGGGGGCAGGGGACGTGAGGTGGGGATGGAATGGAGGGAGGGGAGGGGAGGGGAGGGTACACTATGAGAGGATTGAAAACAAGAGGAAAGAAAAGGGAAGTGATGAGATGAGAGGAGAGGAGGGGAGACGAGGAGAGAGGAGAGGAGGAGAGGGGGAGGGATGGGAGGCAGGGGAGTGGGGAGAGTGCAAAGGAAGGGAGGAGTGGGAACTGGACGATAGGGAAGAGGGGAGTGGGGAGGGGTGGGGAAGGAGAGAAGGAATGCAGGGAGAATAGTGGGAGAGGGGGTGGGGAGGGGAGGACGAAATGACTAAGGAAAGAGAGAATGGGGAGGGAAAGGGGAGGGGAGGAGAGTACGTGGGTGGGGAGAAGGAAGGAAGGAAGAGATGAGAAAAGATGAGAAGAGAGAAAAATAAAGAGAGAAGTGGAGTGAAATGGAGAGAAAGGAAGAGAAGGGGAAAAGAAGAGAAAATGAGAGTACAACAGAGAAGAGTAAAAAGAGAAAAAGAGGAAGAAGAGAGAAACGAGGCGAGAGAAAAAGAGGAAGAAGAGAAAGAAGAATATTAATCGAAGGAGAAAATAAAAATAAAAAAACACAAGAAAGACATGAAAAGAATATGCTAAGAAGGAAGGAAGGAAGGAAGGAAGGAAGGAAGGAGGGAAGGAAGGAAGGAAGGAAGGAAGGAAAGGAGGTACATCTTTAGACCCTAAGAGGAGGAGGAAAGAAGAGGTAATTTGCTGTGAGAGAGAGAGAGAGAGAGAGAGAGAGAGGGGGGGGGTACCAATAATATAAACAATAATCATTTTCAAAAACCACACGAAATGTACCCAAACATACTCACACACACACACACACATACATATACATACATACAGTCATATATTCATACATACATACATACACATAATGGTACACATCCTTACACACGTTAAATGCCGTACCTTATGAACGCACATACCGGTACATACATACATACATATATACTTACACACACGTACATAATCTTTATCTCCTACGGTATCTCTCAGAAATCTCTCTCTCTCTCTCTCTCTCTCTCTCTCTCTCACACACACACACACACACACACACACACACACACACACACACACACACACACACACATAACTGCCTCAAACACACACAAACATACTTGCACACTCAACAACGCACACACGCACACGCAAAAACCACAAGCATACGAGCACGCACACAAAAACAGGCGACCGGACGTTTACACGCATACGAAAGCACGCACGCACACGCATACACGCACATAGATCACTGTCAGGGTTGAGTTCAAGTCTCCTTTGAGGGGAGGGGAGGGGAGGGGAGGGACGGAGTGGGGAGGAGAGGGGAGGGACGGAGTAGGGAGGGGAGGGGAGGGACGGAGTGGGGAGGGGAGGGGGAAGGACGGAGTGGGGAGGGAAGGGGAGGGGAGGGGAGGGGAGGGAAGAGAGGGAAGGATAGAGAACGGAAAGAGGAGAACTGAAGGGAGGGGGAGAGAGGGGGGAGGGGAGGGGAAGGGAAGGGGAGGAGGGAAGATAAAAAAAAAAAAAGAATGGAAAAGAACAAAAGAGGAAGAAACGAGAGATGGAGGAGGAGGAGGAGGAGGAGGAGGAGAGGGAGGAGGAGGAGAAGGAGGAGGAGGAGGAGGAGGAGGGAAAGCCAAGAAGGGTGATGACTGAGGGAGGGAGGGTAAAACTGAAAAGAGGGGAGGGGAGAGGAGAGGAGGGGAGGGGAGGAGGAAAAGAAGGAAGGGAAGGTAAGAGAGGAGAGGAGAGGAGAGTGAGGCGGGAGGAAGACAAGAAATGGTGAGGGAAAGGGGGAGGGGAAGGAGGAGGGGAGAGGGGAGGGGAGGGGGGAGGAGTTAACATATACACAGACACACTTAAACATGCACCTCCACGCACATGTACACACACACGTACACACAGACACATACACACACCTGAATCAACACTCCTAATCTGTGTGCAACCTTATCTCTCTCTCTCTCTCTCTCTCTCCTTCATCATCACTTTTATCCTCCTCCTCCTCCTCCTTTTCTTCTTCTTCTTCTTCTTCTTCTTCTTCTTCTTCTTCTTCTCCTCCTCCTCCTCCTCCTCCTCCGGTGCAAGAGGGAGGAAGAGAGGAGGAGCTGACGCAATTAATATAATAAATGGTACACTCTTGGGGAGGAGGGGGGGAGGGGAGGGGAGGACAGACGGAAGGACTACTGTAAAGGGGGAGGAAGGGAGTGAATAAGAGGGAGGGAGGGAGGGAGAATAGGTGTATAGGAGGGAGAGATGGAGGGAGGGAGGGAGGGAGATTAAGAGTGAGGGAGGAAGATGGAGGGAGAGAGGTGAGTAGCAAGGGTGGAGGGACAACAGTTATAGGGAGGGAGGGAGGGAGCGATAGGAGTGAGGACAGAAGTACGGGAGAGGGAGGGAGGGAGGGAGGAAGAGATGGGGAGACTCCAGGGAGGGAGGGAGGGGGAGTGGGGAGGGAGGGAGGGAGGGAGGAAGAGATGGGGAGACTCCAGGGAGGGAGGGAGGGGGAGTGGGGAGGGAGGGAGGGAGTACAAAAGAGAGCACACAGCAACAAAATATGTACCGGTATGTATGTATGTGTATGTATATATGTATGTATGTGTATGTATGTATGTATGTGTATGTATGTATGTATGGAGAGATGACCCAGTGTTTTGTACATGAGCATTGTGTGTGTGTGTGTGTGTGTGTGTGTGTGTGTGTGTGTGTGTGTGTGTGTGTGTGTGTGTGTGTGTGAGAGAGAGAGAGAGAGAGAGAGAGAGAGAGAGAGAGAGAGAGACTACTTCACTTCGTCTGCCTCCGGATGGATGTGAACCCGGGTCAGAGGTACTGGTGGACGCAAGCGCTACCTACTCGATTACCTCCATAAACTATATATAAAAAGAACGAAAGAAAAAATGGGAGGAAGAAGTAGAGGAAGGAAATGAGGAGGAGAAATTGGATGGAAGGAAGGAAGGTAGGAGGGAGGGAGAAGAAGGAGGAGGAAGAAGGACTAAGAAATGAAGGAAGGAAGGAAGGACGAAAGGAGGGAAGGGGAGGAAGGTGAAGAAGAGAAGCAGGTTAGGATATGTGGAAAAATGAATAACTAAGGATAAAGGAAGGAGGAGAGGGAGAGGGAGGGAGGGAGGGAGGGGGAGGAAAGGAGGTAGGAGGGAGGGAAGAAGGAGGGGAGGGAGGGAGGGGAGAGAAGGAGGTAAGTACTATAACAAACCAGGAGTGAGAATGCTTTTATTGTTACTAAAGGAAGGTAAGTGGGAAGATGGAGGGAGGGAGAGGAGGAAGGAAGGAAGGAAGTAGGGAAGGAAAGAGGAAGGGAAGGAGAGAAGGAATGAGGGGAAGCGAAAGACGGAAGGGGAGAAGGAGAAGGGAAGGAAGAGAAAGAAGGGAGGAAGGAAGGAAGGAAGGATTCAAGATGGAAGTGAAGGAGACATGCAAAAAATGATAGAAGACAGAAAATGGAGGAAGAAATAGAGAAAGAGAGATGGGAGGAAAGAAGTAAATGAAGAAGGAAGACACAGGAAGGAGTGAAGGAGAGAAGAGAGTGAAGAGAAGAGAAGGAATGGGAGGGGGAGGGGGGAGGGGAAGAGGAAGGAGAAGGACGGGAGGAAAGGAGTACTGGAGGAAGACATAGGAAGGAAGGAGTGAAGGAGAGAATGAGAGTGAGTGAAGGAAAGTGAGGGAGGGGAGGGAGGGGAGGGAGGGGGGTGTGCAACAGAAGGGTATTTACAACTTCCGCCTGACACACACACACACACACACACACACACACACACACACACACACACAGACCCACGTGGCCTCTGCAACACACACACACACACACACACATAAAACCAAAACACCTAGACACACACTGATGACGAGATACATACATACATACATACACACATACATACACAGATAAACACACAAGTACAGGTACACATAAACACACATGGCAGCAAATAAAAAACACAAATACGTAAAAAAGCAAAAATAAACAAATAAAAACAAACAAACAAAACAAACACTAAAACAATGACAATAATTTTGGTCAATGAAGCTTATATTGTTTCTCTCTCTCTCTCTCTCTCTCTCTCTCTCTCTCTCTCTCTCTCTCAACCCCATATCTCTCACTCACTTTCACACTCCCTCCCTCCCATTCACACTACCCCTCCCCTCCGCCTCCCTCCCCCTCCTCCTCCCCTTCAACGTCTCGCCACTCTACCCTCATTACTCAACCTCCTCCCCTCCCCCTCCCCTCCCCCTCCCCCTCCCCTCCTACTATATAATCAGCTACCTGCCTTATCCCTGCCCCCCCCTCCCTTCCCTTTATACTCACTTACACCTCTCCCCTCCCCTCCCCTCCCCTCCCCTACACATCTAGTTAACTCTTCCCCCTCCTCCCTTCTCTTCTCTGCCCCTCCCTTCCCCTCCCCTTCCCTTTATTTTCACTTACACCCTTCCCCTCCCCCACCCCTCCTTTCCCTCCCCTTATATTTCCCCTCCCCCTCCTCTTCCCCCTCCCTAAGCACCCTGTTACATCCCTTATCCCTTCGCCTCCCATCCTCCCCTCCGACCCTCTCCCTTTATACCTATTTTCACCGATTCATTCTCCCCCCCTCCTACTTTGCTATCCTTGTCTCTAACTGATGGAATAGTTTTGTCTGTTGCTGCTGGCTTCCCTTTGTACTCCATTGTACTCTCACTCACCCATCCTCTTCACTCCTCCTCCCCCATCCTCCCTCTTTCTCCCCACCTCCTTCCTCTTCTCCCTCTCCTCCTCCCTCCTCCCCCTTTCTCCCCACATCCTTCCTCTTCTCCCTCTCCTCCTCCTTACCCATCCTTTCTGCTTTCTTCCCTCCCTCCTCTCTCTCTCTCTTACTTTCCTTCCCTCCCTCTTACCTCTTTCCTTCACATCATTTCTCACCTCTGCCTTTCCTCTCATTTCCTTCCTCTCCCTTCCTTTCTTCTTTCCTCCATTCTTCCTCTTTCCTTCCCTCCCCTCTCCTCGCCTTCTTTCTTTCTTCTTTTTTCTTACCCGGAGGGAGTGGTGGGTGGGGGGGAGAGGGGAGACTTATCCTGTTCCATCCTTTCCTCACACATGTCTCTCTCTCTCTCTCCCTTCCTCTCTCTCTCTCTCTCTCCCTCTCTCTCTGTTACTGTTATCTCACATCTCATCCTGGTCTGGGGGGGAGAGAGAGAGAGAGAGAGAGAGAGAGAGGGAGGGAGGGAGGGAGGGAGGGAGGGAGGGAGGGAGGGAGGGAGGGAGAGGGAGAGAGAGAGAGAGAGAGAGAGAGAGAGAGAGACAGAGACAGACAGACAGACAGACAGAGACAGACAGACAGACGGACGGACGGACGGACGGACGGACGGAGGGAGGGAGGGAGAGAGAGAGAGAGAGAGAGAGAGAGAGAGAGAGAGAGAGAGAGAGAGAGAGAAGAACGCGTGGACCAGCCTTACTAAAAACATGCAAGAAAGGAAACTAGACTTTTTTGCTCCACCAAGAGGGAGGGAGGAAGGGAGGGAGGGAGAGAGAGGCATGGAGAGATGGAAGAAACACACGCCACAACCACCCTTATTTAATTAGTACTGAAGGCTTATTATTGTGTGTTTTTGCCTCGACTGCTTAGGTACCTATTACTCCCATTCCCCTCCTTCTTCTCTCTCTCTTTCTCTCTCCATTGCCTTCTTTTTCTCCCTCCCTCCCTCCCCTACCCAACCCATCTCCCCCTCCCCCTCCTCCTCCTCCTTACTCTTTGCTCCTTCTTCTTACCTCCCTGACGCCTCTCTCTCTCTCTCTCTCTCTCTCTCTCTCTCTCTCTCCGTCTCCCTCCAAAACATCAAAGAAAAGTATTGTCATTTTTCCCTCCTCTCTCACTTCCTCCATCCATCCTTCTCCTCTCTTTCCTTCCTTCCCTCCCATTCTTCCCTCCACATCAAAGAGTATAAAGTATTTGTCACATTTTCCTCTCCTCTTCATCTCTCCTTCTTCTCTCTCCTTCCCTCCATCCTTCACTTATCTCGCCATCCCTTTCTTCTTTCCTTCTCTCCATCCTTCCCTCCTCTCTCCTCTCTTTTCCTCCACTCTTCTTCTCTCCCTCACTCCATCCATCTATCTAAAACACCTAATCTATTTATGCCATTTTTCTCCTTATCATCATCATCTGCCTCTTCTCCATTCCTCCATTTCTCCTCTCGTTCTCTCCATCCTCTCCTTCCTTCTCTCCATCTTATTTTTCCCTCCTCTCTCTCTCTCTCTCCATCCGCATCTGAACATCAAAGAATTAGAATTTATGCGGTACAGTTTTTATTCCTCCCCTCCTCCCTCTCTCTCTCCATCGTTCTCTCCATCCCTCCATCCTTCTGGTATTCCCTCCTTCTCTCCATCTATTCTTCTCTCCCTCCCTCCATCCATCCGCCTTAAGACAACAAAGAAGAAGAATCTATAGTCAGTTTTTCTCTCCTTTCAGTTCCTTTCCTCCATTCTTTCCTCCTCTCTCCATCCTTCTCTCCTCTCCATCCCTCTATCCTTCTCTCCATTCCTCCATCTTCCTTCGTGACGTTAAAGAAAAGAATTTGTCTTTTCTCCAACCCCCTTCCTTCCATCCTTACATACCATCTCTCCTCCATCCTTCCCTCCATCTTCCTTTCCTCCTTCTCTCCAACTTCCTTTCCTCCTTCCCTCCATCTTCCTAGCCTCCTTCCCTTCATCTTCCTTTCCTCCTTCCCTCCATCTTCCTTCCCTCTCTCCTCCTCCTCTCCTTCCTTTCCTCCATCCGCCTCAAAACATCAAAGAATAAGATTTTTTTTGTCTTAATCTTGCCAGTCTTCCCTTCACTCTCCTTCCATCCCTTCATCTCTTCTTCTCTCTCTGTCTTTTCCCCTTCCCTCCATCCTTCTCTCTTTCTCTCCATCCTTCCATCCCTTCGTCTCTTTCCTTCCATCCTGCTCTTTCTCTCCATCCTTCCATCCCTTCGTCTCTTTCCTTCCATCCTGCTCTTTCTCTCCATCCTTCCATCCCGTCGTCTCTTTCCTTCCATCCTTCTCTTTCCATCCTTCCATCCCTCCGTCTCTTCTAATTGTCTT
>NC_137003.1:55897326-55939826 GCF_032717465.1 Coenobita brevimanus | reverse complement strand
GTGCGTCTGTGTGTGTGTGTGTGTGTGTGTGTGTGTGTGTGTGTGTGTGTGTGTGTGTGTGTGTGTGTGTGTAATGAAGGCCTTAATACTACAAGTGTAAGCGTGTGTGTGTTTAAAGTGTTGTGATATATGTATACATGGGTGTGAGTGTATGTATGGATATTTGTATCTTGTGTGTGTGTGTGTGTGTGTGTGTGTGTGTGTGTGTGTGTGTGTGTGTGTGTGTGTGTGTGTTGACGGTCATGTAGGAAGTAATGTGTGTTTACGTTCGTGTGTGCGTTTACATAGTGTGTTTACATATCATTGATTATTCAGTCAGGTGTGCCAGCTACAACGTACACACACACAAACATACATACATACACACACACTGTCCCTAACATGAAAAACATCCTTATACATACATACATATAAACATACATACAAAAACTTACACACACACACACACACACACACACACACACACACACACACACCCTAACAGTAAATACCAGCTTAAACCACATGGGGCACTCAATAGCTCTCACACCCCCTCCACACAAAGCACATTCAGAGTTACATATTTATTCAAAGTCAAATATTATCTTTCTCCTTTGATGTATATCCACCAAACTTTAGTCACTTTATCTTTGAATTAATAAGAATAATTCCACTAAGTCTGATCAAAATCCTACCAATAATAATAATAATAATAATAATAATAATAACAAGGTAGGAGGCAAGAACAAAAAGGAAGGAAGGAAGGAAGGAAGGGTAACATAGGGAGAAAGATGGGAAGGTAAAAGGAGGAAAAGGGAGATGAGGAAATGATGAAAAGAGAAGGAAGGAAGACAGGAAGAAAGGGAGGGAGGAAAGAGGGGGGGAAGGAAGGAAATGAAAGATAGAATGAAGGAAGGAAGGTCAACACAGAGGGTCGTGTTTGCTCACATTCAATTAATATCACCCTCCAATTCTCTCTCTGTCTCTCTCTCTCTCTCACCTTTTCACCTCCTCCCTCCCTCCCACGTAACTTCCTCCCCTCCTTCTCCCTCCCTCCCTCCACTTCCTGTACTATTTTTAAGCAAATCATTTCACCAGTTCTCTCTCTTTCTATCTACTCCCTCTCTTACTCCCCTCTTTATCTATCAGCCTGGAAGGAGCTATCTATCGCATGCCTCTTTACTGCCTAATCACCCCATCACCTAATTACTGCAATTATCACTATTAATATCCTTTACTACTACTACTGCTTCAACTACTACTGCTAATACTACTACTACTACTATTATTATTATTATTATTATCGACTATAAAAAAGAAGAGAATTGAGATTAATATTCGTAATAAAAATAAATAATGAAAAAGTAAAATGAATAATTAAAAAAAATGACCAACAGTAACTGCCAATAATAATAATAATAATAATAATAATAATAATAAATACAGTGTTCTCAAGGCCAATCAATTATCACATGAGGGATCACAGGATAAAAACATAGAAAACGGAGGAAAGAAAATGCGTGGACAGACGGGTGCTGAGTGGCTGAGAGAGAGAGAGAGAGAGAGAGAAACTGTGACTGAGTGAGATGTGCATGTTCCTCTCTCTCTCTCTCTCTCTCTCTCTATTAATAGGACGACAACGCCTGGTGGGAGAGGGAGGGAGGGAAGGGATGAGGTAGGGGGTGGGAAAGGAAGGGAGGAAGAGAGGGAGGAGGGATGAGAGAGAGGAGAGGGGAGGGAGGAGGGATGAGAGAGAGGAGAGGGGAGGGAGTAAGGAAGGTAAAGGGGAGGGGAGGGAGGCAAATTAGAAATGAGAAGACGGGTGAATGAAGGAAAGGAAAGAAAAGAGAGGAAGAAGGAAGGAAGGGAGGGAGGAAAGGAAAGAAGAGAAGGAGGGAGGGAGGGAGGGAGAGAAAGAAGAGAAGGAGGGAGGGAGGGAAAGAAGAGGAAGGAGGAAAGAAAAGAAGAGGAGGGAGGGAGGGAGAGAAAGAAGAGGAGGGAGGGAGGGAAGGAAAGAAGAGAAGGAGGGAGGGAGGGAGGGAGGGAGGGAGGGAGGGAGGGAGGGAAAGAAGAGAAGGAGGGAGGGAGGGAGGGAAAGAAGAGAAGCAGGGAGGGAGGGAGGGAAGGGAAGAAGAGGAGGGGGGAGGGGGAGGTAAGTGGAAAACATTAGGATAGTATGACACTCAGGCGACTAGAGGAGGAGGAGGAGGAGGAGGAGGAGGAGGAGGAGGAGGAGGAGGAAAGATAAGGAGAAATGAAATAAGAACGAAGATGGAAGAGGAGAAAGAAGAGGAGAGAGAGAGAGAGAGAGAGGTACACACACACAGGTATACAGGTAGTGGTGCCAACTGCAATTAATAGTTTCCACCTTGAACCACTGCCACCACCACCTACACTGATACCCTTACTTATACTCCTAATAGTCTCACTTATACTACTAATACTCTTACTTATACTCCTGATATTCTCACTTATACTACTAATACTCTTACTTATACTCCTGATATTCTCACTTACACTATTAATACTCTTACTTATACTGCTAATACTCTTACTTATACTCCTGATATTCTCACTTATGCTACTAATATTCTCACTTATACTACCAATACTTCTTACTTACACTGCTACTACTACTACTCTTATAGTACACCTGTTACTGTTACACCACCAAAATGATGATGATGATGATGAACCGAGAATAATCAATAAACTCAATAACACAGTACCTGCAATCATTATCATTATTATTATTATTATTAGTAGTAGTAGTAGTAGCAGTAGTAGTAGCAGTAGTAGTAACATCATCATCACAGTAACTTCCTTAATAACTAAAATATCTTCACCCCATCTTAAAAATACTTAATCTTGTCTTACAGTATTTTTAGAAGGTTCTGTTAAGCAGCACCTCTGCATTACTAGCTTATTCCTGCAGTATGGTATGTTAGTAGGCAGTGGCAGGGTATTTAGAGTGACTGTGAGGCAGGGCGAGGCAGGGTGGGGTAGGGTGGGGCAGGGTGGGGTAGGGTGGGACACGAAGAAGTAAGGATAAGGTTGGATGGGGCATTGAAAGGCAGGGGTGCGCAGGGTGGGGTAGGGTGGGACACGAAGAAGTAGGGATAAGGTAGAGTGGGGCTGGAAAAGGCAGGGGTGCGGCAGGGAAAGGCAGGGGGTGAGACAGGGTGAGGTAGGGTGGGATAGGAAGAAGTACGGATAAGGTACAGTGGGGCACTGAAAGGCAGGGGTCAGGTAGGGGTGAGGCAGGGGTGAGGCAGGGTGAGGTAGGGAAAGGCAGGGGTGAGACAGGGTGAGGCGAGGTAGGGGTGAGGCAGGTCGCCCTTTCCTCTCTTTGTTCAGGTCTCAAGTGTTTCTCTCTCTCTCTCTCTCTCTCTCTCTCTCTCTCCTGAAAGATGGGTGGTGGACTGCAAGAAAAGCGTAACTTCAGCCAGCAGTCCACCGGGTTCAGATTAGCCTGGAACTGCAGCTACTACTACTACTACTACTACTACTATTACTACAAGGTGTGTCATTTGAACTGGGTAAGATGGAAGGAAAAATAATTATATGTAACTGTGCTGGAGAGAGAGAGAGAGAGAGAGAGAGAGAGAGAGAGAGAGACTCAGTGCCACACATGACACTCTCTGGCTCTATTTTGGCACCACCATGGCCAGGGGAGGGGAGGGGAGGGGAGGGGAGGGGAGAGCAAAGGGCACTATGGGAGGGTAGGAAAGGCGGGAGGGAAAGGGAGGGGAGGGGAGGAGAGGAAGAGGGGGAGGGGAAATGTGAGGGGAGGGGAGGGGAGGGGAGGGGAGGGGAGGGGAGGGGAGGAGAGGAAGAGGGGGAGGGGAAATGTGAGGGGAGAAAGATGGAAGGGGGAGTGGAGGGAGAAGTGAGGGAGTGGGGTAGAGAGGTGGGGAAGGGGGAGAGGGAGGAAGATAAGGAGGGTGGGAGAGGGGAAGAGGAGATTAGAGGTGTGGGAGGGAAGGAGAGAGGTGGAGGGAGGGAGGGAAAGAACGAAGGGGAGGGGGAGGGGGAGAGGGAGGGGGCGGGGAAGGAGGGGATGACGGCACCAGGA
The DNA here is from genome assembly GCF_032717465.1 of Coenobita brevimanus. NCBI lineage: Eukaryota > Metazoa > Arthropoda > Malacostraca > Decapoda > Coenobitidae > Coenobita > Coenobita brevimanus. Next base: position 55,935,772 of record NC_137003.1, on the reverse strand, counting down.
GGTAATACTGAATAAGATGCCATTATTATCACCATGCTGACAAGAGGAGGGGAGGGGAGGGGAGGGGAGGGAAGGGGGAGGGGACGATGAAGGGAGAGATGATAAACAAAGGGAAAGGGGGAGAATGGAAAACTGGAGGAGGAGGAGGAGGAGGAGGAGGAGGAGATATGAAAGACGAGAAGAAGGAAGGGAAGAGAGGAAGCGAGAGAAAGAAAGAGGGAGAAGACAGGAATGGGGAGAGAAGAGGCAAGGAGGTGAAAAGAAGTAGGGGGGGGAATCAAGGGGGGAGGGGTGAAATAGATACGAATGTGAGGGGAAGAGGAGGGGGGACAGGGGAGGGGAGGGGAAGACAGGAAGGTAGAGAGGGGAAAGGTAGGCCTAAGAGGGTAAATAAGGGGAGGAAGAGGGAGGGGAGGGCGGAGGGGAAGGAATGGGGGTGAATGGGAAAGATGAATGAAGGAAATATCAGAGAGAGAGAGAGAGAGAGAGAGAGAGAGAGAGAGACGCCTAGCTCTACGACACCTCTTTTTATAAACACTTTTTGCAACTAATTTCTCCCGTCCCACAAAATTTCCCCGCACCAGTTTCCTATTTCAGTAGCTTGCTTCTCATTTTTTCCTGCCAGTCTTTTTTTTTTTTTGCCTTCCGGAGGGTGAGGTGGGTCGAGAGAGAGAGCGGGCTGGCTGTCACATTCATTCACCTTTAACGTGTGTGTATCTATTATTTATCTATCTATCGTTCACAGTTACTGTTTGTGCTGATGTATTTATGATCTGAAATTACGGTTTGTGGAAATGCTGAGATGTTTGTGTAACCTCTCTCTCTCTCTCTCTCTCTCTCTCTCTCGTTTAATGCCAAATCTTGTTTGAAATGTACGATGTGTGTGTGTGTGTGTGTGTGTGTGTGTGTGTGTGTGTGTGTGTGTGTGTGTGTGTGTGTGTGTGTGTGTGTGTGTGTGTGTGTGTGTCTGATCAACTCATGATGTATATGTAACTCTCTCTCTCTAATCGCCTCATGACGTGTGTATGTAACTCTCTCTCTCTCTCTCTTTCTCTCTCTCATTACTCCCGTGGCTTATTCAGTAGAGCATTCACCTCGTACCCACACATCCCGGGTTCGAACCTCGGACGGGCGGACATTTTAGCAGCTTCAGTACTTCATGTTTAATTTCAGATTTTATTTTTTGCTGACTTCAGACGAGTTTCAGGACAGGACAGGCCTCTCGAGTTAAGTACATCATCATCATCATCATCACCAGCGCCATCATCATCACCAGCACCATCATTATCATCATCATTATTATTATCATTATCATCATCATCATCACCACCACCATCATTATCATCGTCGTCATCATTATCACTACCACCATCATCATAATCATCATCGCTACCATCATCATCATCATTACCATTACCACCACCATCATTATATCATCTCATCATTATCATTACCACCATCATCATCATCATCATCACCGTCCGGATAGCCTGTCATAGTGATAAAGATAGATAGATAGATAGATAGACAGATAGACAGACAGACAGACTGAGAATGAAAATACGAAAAATACGCCAAACAGAATACAGACCTCATCAGTCCAATTACCTCTTTTTATTTAGATTTCTTTGCTGCTTATTACTTAGGTGGGAAAAGATGATGATGATGATGATGAACCACTAATATTACCCTACCGTCACTGCTACCACTACCACCACTACCACACCACCAGTACCACTACTATCATTACTACCACCACCACCACTACCACAACAAACGTATCGAAATATTGATGCCGCGTTTGGGTAGCGACAATATTGAAATACGTTATAGGATACCACTACCACAACTACCAACATTACCACCACTACCACAACTACCAATACTACCACCACTACTAACATTACCACCACTACCACAACTACCAACATTACCACCACTACCACAACTACCAACATTACCACCACTACCAACATTACCACCACTACCACAACTACCAACATTACCACCACTACCACAACTACCAACATTACCACCACTACCACAACTACCAACATTACCACCACTACCACAATTACCAACATTACCACCACTACCACAACTACCAACATCCACTAAAACTAATACCTACATTACCATCACCACTACTACTACCACCACTATCACTACTACCATCATTACCACCACTGCCACTACTACCAACATTACCATCATCATCACTACTATCAACATTACCACCACTATCACTACTACCACTACAACCACCACTACCACAACTACTACCGCTATCACTACAGCCAACATTACAACCACTACCACTACTACCAACACATTTGAATAACCACAACAACCACAACTACCAACATTTGCGAAAACCACTGCAACCACAACTACCAACATTTGCGAAAACCACTGCAACCACAACTACCAACATTGCCGCAACTACCACCACCATAACCATCGATGCAAAACTGAAGGACCTGACAACTACCAGCATTACTACCACAACTACCACCATCCGCCCCAGCAACCACCATCGCCGGACCAACCACCATCATTACCAGCAGCCCTACACCACCATCATCCCTGTTGCTACCACCATCGCTACCAACATTGCGGATGGTGGTTGTTCTACTGCCACAACTACCACTACTAATACTACCACCACATCACAATAATAACACCTACCACCACTACCATACCCACCACCACAACTACCAACATTATGAATCACCACAACTACCATCATTTCAACCACCATCACTACCATATCTTGTTTTTTTCCTCCCTCACTTCCTCCGTTCTCTCTCTCTCTCTCTCTCTGCGGTTTCTCTAATCTGACATTATTTCTCTCTTTCCTCCTCTCTTTCCTCGTCTATATTTTTCTCTCTCATCCTTCTACCTTCCTTTCCCTATCTTTCTCCTCTCTCTCTTCTTCTTCCATCCTTCTTTCCGTTCCTCCTTCCTTCCTTCATATCTGCTCCCTCTCTCCCCTTCCTTCCCTCTCTTCCTCTCAAATTCTCTCTCTCCTTCCTTCTCCCTTCAATTTTTTCTTCTCCATCTTTCCCCTCCCTTCCCTTTTCTTCTCTTCCTTCCTCCCTTCCCTCCCTCCCTTCTCCCCCTCTTTTCCTCCCTCCCTCCCTCCCTTTCCCAGTATCTCACATCTAACCCTTTATTAAACCCCTATTCCTTCTTTCCTAGCCCTGTCTGAAGGAGGAGGAGGAGGAGGAGGAGGAAGGAGAGAATGAAGAAAAGAATGGAAAAGGGAAGGAAAGAGATAGGTAGGTAGGTAAGTAGGTGAGGAAGATGGGTGGGCAGGTAGGCAGGTAGGTAAGTAGGTGAGGAAGATGGGTGGGTAGGTAGGCAGGTAAGTTGATAGGTAGGTAGGTAGGTAGGTAGGTAATAGGTGAGGAAGATGGGTGGGTAGGTAGGCAGGTAAGTTGATAGGTAGGTAGGTAGGTAAGTAAGTAGGTGAGGAAGATGGGTGGGTAGGTAGGCAGGTAAGCTGATAGGTAGGTAGGCACACAGGCAGACGGATAGGCAAACAGGGGTCGTAGATAGGAAGCCGGTAAGTAGGTAGGTACAGACAGATAGGTAGGTAGGTAGGTAGCCGGGAGGTAGGTAAGTAGGTAGGTACAGACAGATAGGTAGGTAGGTAGGTAGGTAGGTAGCCGGGAGGTAGGTAAGTAGGTAGGTACAGACAGGTAGGTAGGTAGGTAGGTAGCCGGGAGGTAGGTAAGTAGGTAGGTACAGACAGATAGGTAGGTAGGTAGGTAGGTAGGCAGCCGGGAGGTAGGTAAGTAGGTAGGTACAGACAGATAGGTAGGTAGGTAGGTAGGTAGGCAGCCGGGAGGTAGGTAAGTAGGTAGGTAGGAAGAAGGTAGGTAAGTAGGTAGGCAGGTAAGTTAGGTAGGTAGGTAGGCACACAGACAGACGGAGGTAGGTAAGTAGGTAGGTACAGACAGATAGGTAGGTAGGTAGGCAGCCGGGAGGTAGGTAAGTAGGTAGGTACAGACAGATAGGTAGGTAGGTAGGTAGGTAGGTAGCCGGGAGGTAGGTAAGTAGGTAGGTTGGTAAGCGAGGGAGGGGGAGGGGGAGGGGGAGAAGGGAGGGGGTGAATTTCTCAAGGTCTCCTGTTCGCTATAAATGGGGGGAGGGGAGGGGAGGGGAGGAGGAGGAACGAGAGGTGAGTGAATTTGGGACAGACAAGAGGGGGAGGGGAGGGGAGGGGGGAAGAGGACAGGAAGGGAGGGGAGGGGAGGGGAGGGAGGAATAAAAGGAATCAAAGGAGTGGAGGAAGAGGGACGGACAGGGAGGGAGGAAGGGAGGGAAGGAGGGAGGAAGGGAGGGAAGGAGGGAGGAAGGGAGGGAAGGAGGAAGGAAGAAGGGAATATGAATAAGGGAAGAAGGAGGAGGAAAAAAGGAAAAGGGAGAAAGATAAAGAGAGAGAGAGAGAGAGAGAGAGAGAGAGAGAGAGAGAGAGAGAGAGAGAGAGAGAGAGAGAGAGAGAAGGATGAAATAAGTAGAGGGGAGGGGGAGGGGGAGGGGGAGGGGAGGAGGTGGTAATGAGTGTGTGCAAAACCCCCACTCTTGTTTTCTCTCTCTCTCTCTCTCTCTCTCTCTCTCTCTCTCTCTCGTCTTGCCAGAGTTAAAAAAAAAAAAAAAATTGAAATGGAGATGACGGAATATAATATTGATAGAAGGATGGATGGAGACAGACAGACAGACAGACAGATGGATAAATAGACAGATAGATAGATAGACAGACATAGATAGATGGATGGAAGGACGTACAGACAGACGGACAGACAAATATATATATAGATAGATGTTCCTTACACTTACTGAACCAGACTGGAAGGTATTATCTATCCACCTATCTATCTGTCTGTCTGTCTACCTGAGGAGCGGGAGGGGAGGGAGAGGAGGAAAAGGAACAGGAGGGGAGGGACGGAAGGGAAAAAGGGAGAAGAAAATAATATGAAAGAAGGGAGGCGAGAGGAGGAGGGAGGTGAAGGCAAGGGAGTTGAGGAGGTGGGAGGGTAAGGAGGCAGGGAGGGAAAGAAAGAGGGAGAAAAGGAAGGAGGGGGAGGGGGAGGGAGGAACAGGCGGTCATGTGGGCTATAGACACCTACCAGACATCTAACCCTTCCTTCCTTCCCTCCTTCCCTCCTTCTCCCTCCCTCTCTCCATTCCCTCCATCCATCCCAGCTTTCTTCTTTTTCTCCCTTCCTCTCATTCCTCCCAATTTCTCTCCATCCTCTACCTCTCTTCTCCCTTCCTTTCCTTCACCCTTCCCTACCTTCCTTCCATCCAATCGTCCTTCCCTTCCTGCTACCTTTCTACCTTCCTTTCCTCCCTGTTTTCTCGCCTTCCTTCCTCCCTTTCTTCCCTCCCTCTCTCTCAGTTCTATTTTCCTCCCTTCCCCTCTCACTATTGCCTTTCCTTCATCGTTCTGTTTTCCTTTCTTTTTAATAGGTACTCTCTCTCTCTTATCCTTCAATTTTTCTTCCTTTACGCATTCAGTTCCTTTACAGAGAGAGAGAGAGAGAGAGAGAGAGACAGAGGAAGCTGATAAGAAAGCATTAAAGAATATACGTAGCAAGGCGAATTAGGACGGAATGAAGGACTGCAGCTGCTCTCTCTCTCTCTCTCTCTCTCTCTCTCTCTCCCTCCCTCCCTCTCCCTCTCTCTCTCTCTCTCGTACGTCAACATATCTACAACTATCAGCATCATTACCATCACCACTACCAAGACTCCTACCACTACTATTAACAGGACCACCAACCACCACTACCACCATCACCACCTACCAACATTCCTACCAACACCTTCATCACCACAACTACCAACCACCACCACCATCATCACCTACCACCATTCCAACCAACACCACCATCACCACACCTACCAACACTACAACCACATCCTGCACCAGCCCAACTACCACAATTACCATGAACAAAACGGCAACACACTAACCACCACCACCACAACTACCACCATTACCAAAATTACCACCATCGGCAAAGCAACTTCCTGCATGACATCTCTATCTACAGGGTGAGCACTAATATTATACCACCACAACTACCAACATTACAACTACCACAACTACCAACATTATAACTACCACAACTACCAATATTATAACTACCACAACTACCAACATTATAACTACCACAACTACCAACATTGTAACTACCACAACTACCAATATTATAACTACCACAACTACCAACATTACAACTACCAACATTGTAACTACCACTACCAACATTATAACTACCACAACTACCAATATTATAACTACCACAACTACCAACATTATAACTACCACAACTACCAACATTATAACTACCACAACTACCAACATTACAACTACCACAACTACCAACATTATAACTACAACCAATGGTACCAACATTATAACTAAGGTACCACAACTACCAACATTATAACTACCACAACTACCAACACTGTAACTACCACAACTACCAACATTACAACTACCACTAATCTACCACATGTACCAACATTATAACTACCACAACTACCAACATTGTAACTACCAAAACTACCAACATTATACTGCTTCCACAATGGTTACCACTCAGCGTAGTAAATGGGTTCTTGGGTTACGGTACGGCATTTGGCTTGTCACTCAGTGCAGAGTCGCCTTAAAGTAACACTACATCGAGTGAGTGGATGATGCCCCCCCCCCCGAAAAAAAAATGCCTCGCTACCAGTCTAAATTTGTAATAATAATAATAATAATAATAATAAAACAAGGTACCACAACAACCACCTACCACAACCACAACAACCAACATTCCTTTTAAAAAATGAACCACAGCTACTACCACCATCACTACCACAATCACCACAACTACCGCAATCGCGACAAGTGGCACAATTACAAAATAACATAAACGCTATACCACACACCCCTACTTATAAATTACATCCACAACCACCACCATCGCTACCACAACTAACAAAACCTTTATAACTGCACCGCTAACACTACCACAACTACCACCATCGCTACCACAACTACCATCATCAGGTTAAGTATTTAGTCATAGTAAAGAGTGAGTCGGCGGATTTTGGTAATAGACTCTCTCTCTCTCTAATTGCACCCTTCTTGCTCCCTTCTCCCTCCCTCCTTACCTTTCTACCTACCTGCCTCTATCCTTCTCTCCCTCACCCCCTTCTTTCCTCTTCTCTCCCTCCCCTCATATGCCTCCCTTCCTCCTTCATTCTTTCTCTCCCTCTAGTTACTCTCCCTGTCTCCCTCTATGCTGCACTCCTTCCCTCCCTCTCTCCTTTCTCTCCTTACCTACTTTCCTCCCTCCCCCGTTCTCTCCCTCTCCCCTTATCCTTCTCTCCCTCCTACACTCCCTCCTTATCCCTTCCTACACCCTCCTCTATCTCTCCTTCTATCTTCATATCTCCCTCCCTCCTACACACCTTTTCTCCCTCCCCCCTCCCTCCATCCTCCCTCCCTCTCCTCCATTTATACATGAATCCATTTTCTCTCTCTCTCTCTCTCTCTCTCTCTCTCTCTGACGGGGGGGGGGGTGAGATACACCTTTATTAACCCCTTCACCACTATACTCCTTCCATCTTAACTTGGCCCAGCACTTCTTCGTGACTAGCATCATTTTCCAGCATTAATCTCCCATCACAACTCGGTATTCTAGATGGAGAGATGGCAATTCTAGGCCAAGTTAGAGCAAAAGGAGTATAGGGATCTGTTCTAAGACGAATAAAGAAAGTAAATAAGTTAGATAATGTCATGGGTCTGAAGGAGTTTTTTTTTTTATGCAAGGAAGAAGGAACCAAAGGCCAGGAGCCCGTATATAAATTTTTTTTGTACCAATTCCCACCATCTTACAAAATTTCCTCGCCAAAATAACAGCACCAATTAAGCTACTACCCTTCCCACCCCCTCCTTTTTTTCCCCATTTCTGACTGTCCTCGTAAACTTTCCCTTAAGAGAAAGCAAAACGTCAATGAGAAGGCATTTTTTAAAACCATATTTCTAACAGTCTTAGGAAATTCTCAACAGAACTTTCCTCCTCCTCTTCCCCCTATTTTCTGACTGCTATCCGACAGTCCTAGTAAATTTCCCCATAAGAATATATTAAAAAATGGCTATTGCTCTAACTTCAGGATCTTCTACCACATCTCTAAGTCGTGCTAAATTTTCAAACACAAATTTCTCCTGAGATGGACCTCCAATTAGGTTAGTATTCTTCCTCCATTTATTTTTTCTTTTTGCCTGCTTTCTGACTGTCCTAGTAAATTTCCCTCAAGGCAATTGTCGTCCTGTTTGCTGGCGTGTTGTGGCTGGGTGAGTGGTGGGGCGACTTTTTCCCCCCCTCTTTCCTCGCTTCCTTTTTGTGCGTAAATTCAGAAAATGGTTTTGTAGTTACGATTCTTTTTTATTACTGATATTTGAGTGCCTGTACTGTGATTCTTTTTATTGACTTGGTGTGGATGCTTTACGATAATTATGATGTGCTTTGTTTATATCTATTATACCTGTTAACTCCTTCTGGACGATTATGGGAGGCTCAACCGGTAGAGAGGTAGAGAGGTGGCGTGCGGTCCTAACGGACCCAGGTTCAAATCCCGGCTGGGGCAGGGTACAGTTCAAGGATTTGAATTTCATTAAATCAGGCTTTACTGATCTATCAGAAGACCCGCCGACATGTAAAAATACCCCCGCTAATACCAATACACCAGTCCTGTATGAGACAGCCCTAGCATGTATTCAGTATGGACGGTGGGTGTTAGCGCCGAAGTGGTGACATGTAGAGGTGTATGGTATGTAGGAGGACTGCTGGGCCTTAATAGCAGGCTGTGAAGCCTATGCCCAGAGTTGGACATGTAAAAAAAAAAAAAAAAAAAAAAAAAAAAATTGCGAGTTTTCTCTCCGACAAGGAAAGTTAGTTTGTCTGTTTGTCTGTCAGCACGATTACGCAAAAACTAAAAGAGAGATTTGGACCAAATTTGGTGGGTAGATAGCCCATGTCCCAAGGAACAACCGATTAACTTTTGCGACCGATCCGGAAAAGTTGCCCTTGTCGGAGAGAGGTACTCCACTGAGTGCCCCTCTAGCTGTACTCGCATTTCGTTCATTTTTTATTGTGCATGTTTTTCCTTTTTTTTAATGTTAACTCCGACGTCTTTCGGTGTTTTATATAATTGCATTTTCATCAACTCGTGCATGAAACCTTTTTATGTCTATTTATTTTTGTTATATATTGAAGTTAGATTATTTTACTGATTGTAACCCCTTGTCTGTGGTGCGTCAGGTTCCCGTAAAAGGGAGTGAGGCCCTGTTTTTGGTGGTCCCACTGCTGTTAAGTGTGCATATATTAAAAGTAAGAAATTTCAAGTGGGCAGGTTAGTGTAAGGGGGTCAAGGGTCTAACTGGGGGGCCCGGAGCCCCCAGCCCCACCAGTGTAGGTGTAAATTCTGGCAGCAGGCAGTTCTGACTGGTTCAGCCAGGAGAAGTGCTTGTTCACACCCAGTAGGACGGGGCTGACTTGTCTGTGTGGTGACTGGCTGACAGTTTTTCTCTTTCCTGTCATGCGAGCTGTAGTAAGGCAGAGGAGCTGAGACACGAGGCAGTAGTCAGCTGGGTGCCGTCGTGAGCGTCCACCAGCCACACCACCCTATCAGTGACCCTGGCATGAGACACGGTGGCGTTCAGGAGCAAGGTAACTGCATACGGGGGAAGGTGCAGTAGTGGCCAGGTGTAAATGGTACGGCAGCGACGGCAGGGCGATACTGAACCTGGCCAAGTGCCCTTCCTGTTAAGTCCTGTATGGGTGACTGGCTGCCAATGTCTGCAGTAGTTGTGGCTGCTGAGGCTTGGCGCTGGTAAACTGAAATGACTCTTCCCTTATCGTCAGGTGTAATTTTGTAACTAATTTCAACGTCAGGCTTTTGTACACAGCTTTTGTAGTTTTCCAGGGTCCAGAATGTAATAAATTGTTAATAATCTTTGCTTTTTGTCTATATCCAAAACTCTATGTCAAAAATATGAAATGTGGATTCGATATATTGTATTTAGAAACGTTACCACCCTGTCACTGCCATACCACAGTAATATTAAAAGTGGAAGTTAAAGATTACTGTTTACTTAACCCTCTATGCATGAGTTTTCTGTATGCGTAAGATCAGAGAGACAGGAATTCTGCTTAAGATTTCGTGCATGGATTTGTAACATCTTTTGGGTGACTTAATCTTTTATCTTGCCAACCCCATTTGTATTAATAATTCTAATTTATTGTAGCTCCCCCACTCTGTCCTTTTCCATTTACTAGATAAGCATTAAATTTTAAAACAAGACCTATTATTGAATGGGCTTACAAATCCTCCATCAGTCCCCCCCTCTCTCACTGACATCGGTATGCATTCCTCTCCCTCTTCTCTCTCCTTTTCTCCCTTTCTCATCTCTCCCTTCCCTCTTCCTTTTCCTCTCCTTCCCCGCTTTCATTCCCCCTCAGTCACCTCCCTTCCCCTCTCCCTCCTTACCTCTTCCCTCTCCTCATCTCTACTTTGATACAGTACCTTTTCTACTCCTCAAACCACTTCCCTCCACACCTCCTCCCTCTCCCCCTTCTTACCTCTTCCTCTCCATCCGTCCCCTCTTCCTCTCTCCTCTTTTATTCCTCCTATTCCTTTCCTTCTACCCTTTCCTACCCCTCCTCTTCCCATCTTCCTCTCCCTCCATCCCCCTCTCACCTTGCGTTTAATACCACTTCTCTCTTTCCCTCCCCTCCTCCCTTCCCCTCTCTCTCCTCCCCTCCCCTCCCCTCATCTCTACTTTGATACAGTACCTTTTCTAATCCTCAAACCACTTCCCTCCCCACCTCCTCCCTCCCCCACTTCTTACCTCTTCCTCCTCTCCATCCTTCATCCCCTCCCCCTCTCTCTCCCTTTATTCCTCCTACTTCCCTCCTTCTATCCCTTTCCTCCACTCTGTATCCCTCCCCTCCTCCCCTTTTCCTCTCCCTCCCTCCCTCCCTCCCCTTCTCACCTTGCATTTAATACCTCCATGCTTCTCTCCCTCCCTTCCCTCCTCCCTTCCCCTCCCCTCCATTTAATTGTCCTCCTCAGGCTCACTCCACCCCCCCCTTTACCCACCTTCCTCCTTTCCTCCCTCTCCCTTACTTATTCTCCCTCTATCATTCTACCTTTTCCTCCCTCCTTGTTTTTCACATTCTCTCTCTCTCTCTCTCTCTCTCTCACAGACACCCTGCCCTCTTTGCCCTCCCCCTCCCCCTCTCTCTCCTCTTCCCCCTCTCCCTCCCCCTCTCCCCCTTCCATGTTATTTATTTAGGTGGTTCTGCATAGCTCAACACTACCTGCTCTCTCTCTCTCTCTCTCTCTCTCTCTCTCTCTCTCTCTCTCTAAAACAACAAAACTAGACCACAACCAAAGAAATGTAAATAACTTAAAGAAAACGGGCAACGGACAAAAAGAATAACACACGGGGTAAACTAAGATAAATGAGGCGAGAAATAAAAAAGGCAAAAAATAGAAACAGAAGAGGGAGAAAGAACAAGGAGAGAGAGAAATTAGTGACAGAACAAAGAACAGAGGAAAAAGAACAAAAGAGAAGAGGGAAAAATGGCGATAATGAGCGTCGGAAAGTTAAAATATACGGAAAAACACAACGGAATTTAAATATTTTCGATTTACGTACGAAGGGGAGAAGTGAGCAATAATTATGCGATAAACAATAATTAGACTTACGAATAATTTTTAAAGAAATCAAGGGAGGTGGAAGACGTACAGATAAACGCGAGAAAATACGGGAAACAGCGAGAAGAAAACTGAGATGCTGCAAAAGACGAGAAAATGCGGGAAAACGCGAGAAGCACAAAACCCAACGTCAATTTGAAAAGCGCAACGAAAGAGAAACAGACGATAAATAAGATAAATGGCAAGCAAGAACGGAGAAAATGGATAATAATTAAGAGAAACACCCAGACTCCGAGAAACGCAAGACGAAGACGAAACGACCGAACACAGTTATTTTGAAACTTACACGAATGAGAACTGAACAAACTGAACGATAAATAACGATAAAGACGGAGGATAACCAGGGAGTTGAGATAATTGACAATAATCTCGCGAAATGCGTGAAAATTACAGAAACCCGAGAAAATATGAGAAGCAGCGAAGACACACTAAACCAAAACATTAAGTAACTAACAAGGTAAAAAGTACTCTTATTATCAACGAAACTGACGACTAAGAAAGGCGAAATTAATAAACTGGAGACGAAAAAATACTGAACACGTAGGAGAAACGCCAGAAACTTGGGGACGAAACAAGCGAGACAAACAAAACCGAACACAGTGATTTTTAAGTGGGCAGCGGGGCTATGCGGAGACGCTGTTTATGGTGGCCGCGTCCCGAAGTTGGTGGCTTCGGCTTCGGCTTCCTCCAGCGTCTTCAAATCCCTTCAAACTTCTAAACTCTAGCATCTATTATGTCTACTGCAACTCTCTCAGTATCACTCTATCGCCTGTTTATCTGCTATCCTTTTCTATCGTAACTTATTTCTCTATCTTTGTGGTGTTCCTAAAGTCTGTTTTCCATCCACTTAAACTCTTCCATCCATCTTCTACCTCATTTCTCTTCACTACCTGCATCTATGGCTCCTCTGCTGGCCTCCATCATACTTCCCTGAAACCTGAAAACTGGGTAATCACGTCAAAAAACTCGATAAATGAGCGAAATGAGGTTAATGAGAGGGGAGGGATGCCAAAGCCGACGGGATCTGAACGCGGGGCATGAGCAGAAGCCGCCAGTCTGTTAGCGGGCAGGGCGACTCTCATGGCTGCCAACCCTACAGATGTACACCCTCTCCCACACCCGCACCCACACCCACACACCCCTCCAACGCACGCAGCCACCCCACACGCCGCGACTCGCACTCAACATGGCCACGGAGAGCGTAGAGGGAGGGGCGTTGCGTGTGCGTGTGGGTGTGAGTGCGTGTGTGGGTGAGTGTGTTGGTAAGCCTGGTAGCGGTCAGCCGGGTTGGTCACTTACCGAGCCACTTACACCTCCTGGGACGCTACCCTGCCCTGCCCTGCCCTGCCCTGCCCTATCTAGCAATGTCCAAACCTATCATGCTGTGTTCACACCTGCCTTGCCCTGCCCTGCCATACCCTACCACTCCGTTGCCTTGCCCTGCCCTGCCTTACCCTATCACACCATGACCTGCTGTGCCCTACCCCAGCAAACCCTACCCCGTCTTGTCCCGTTCTCACCTACCCTGCCCTATCACGCCCTGCCTCGTCATATTATCCCATGTCATACACCATCCTCCTCTACCCTATCATATCCTATCTCATCATATCATACCCTGTCATGCCCAATCATACTTACCCCTATCCTGCTCTGCCATGCCGTACCCAATCCTACCCAGCCCGACACATCCTCAATCCTTCCGCGTGCTATCCTATCCAACCAAACTATCCTGGCATGCCCTTCCCAAACCTACCCTACTATCATGCCTTACCAATCCAGTTCGGTCCAGCCCTACCCAATCGTGCTCTCCCATACCCAACCCTACCCTACCCCACCAAACCCCTCCATACGCTACCCTACCATACCCTTTCATGTCCTTTAAATCCCCACCCTACCCTACCCTATCCTATCATGCCCTACCAAACCAGGTCATCTCTATCCTACACAGTCAAATCGAACACAACTTATCACACCCTGGGTTAGGTAGGGTAGTGCAGGACAACTATACTACCCTACCTGACCCTGCCTTCTTCTACCTTACCCTACCCTGCCCTACCTAGGTACCTTACCTTGCCAAACCTTACCCTACCCTGTGTTTTACCGTGCCAAGCAAACTTGCCTTCCTGCCCAAAAACTGCCATAGTATCCTACCTGCCCTGCCCTGCCCTACCCTAATCTGTCCTGCCCCTACCCTACCCTAACCTGTCCTGCCCTACCCTACCCTGCCCCGCCTCTAAACACCCCGTCACAGTGGAGTCTATTCTTGTCCCTCTCACCTTCACATCACTTTATCTAACCTCGCCTAATTTAACCTGTTTCAACACAGCACCGTTCTGGCCTACCGGAGCTGACCTGACCTCTTCTCACACACCTTCATTTTATATATCCTGGTCTATCCTCTTCTAATCTAACCTAACCTAACCTAACCTGCTTCTATCCTCTTCTAACCTAGCCTAACCTAAAGTAAATTAAACGAAACCAAACCGAACAACCTAAACCAACCTAACCTGTTTCAACAAAGCTTCGTTTTATCTAAGCTTACCCAACCTGTTTTAACTGATCTAGTTCTAACCTCACCTCACCTAACTACCCATCGTGTAATCTAGCCTAACAATTTCTAACTTAACCTACCTTCCCTGACCTCTTCTACTTAATCTTGTTCTAAACTGACCCTACCTAACCTGTTCCACTTTCATCTGACCCAGCCTAACCCTTTCTAACCCAGTCTAACCAACCCTAACCTCACTTAACCTCCCTCCCTAACTTAATCTATGGTAACCCCTTCACTCCGATTACGTATATATTTGACGATTTTTAGTACAGTACTTAACTTTGACCTCTGTTGACCTAGCAAATATCTTGATCCATCCCACCGTACCCTGACCTCCCCTGACCTTGCCATCCTAACTCCACCCTGACCTAATCCGATCTAATCTGACCTAATCCGATCTAATCTGACCTAATCCGATCCATTCTGACCTAATCAGACATAATCTGACCTATCCTGACTTAATCTGACCTTATCCGATCTATTCTGACCTAATCCGATCTATTCTGACCTAATCCGATCTATTCTGACCTAATCCCATCTATTCTGACCTAATCCGGTCTATTCTGACCTAATCCGATCTATTCTGCCCTAATCCGATCTATTCTGACCTAATCCGACCAAATCTCAACTAATCTAACCTATCCCACCCTTCATCCATTAGTTTATTCTCAGCCTAACTATTTCCTAACCTAGATTAACACAGCTTAGTTTTAGCTTAGGCAAATCAAGCTAACCTAACTTGATCTAACTCACACTAACCTTACCTAACAAACGAGAGAGAGAGAGAGAGAGAGAGAGAGAGAGAGAGAGAGAGAGAGAGAGAGAGAGAGAATCAGTACATACACCATCAACAACAAAAATCCCTATTTAATATCACACTGCCTATTACTATGTACCATCTTCTCTGTACTCTTTGTAATATTTTGTACTTATCTGTGCTCTCTGGTACACGATTACAGCCCGTCAACACGTACCTGTGAACAAGTAAACAAAACATTAGACGCGGTAAATAACAACAAAACAAAGGTGAGATATAGGGATGGTGAGAGAGAGAAATGATCAGTTCTCTCTCTCTCTCTCACACACACACACACACACACACACACACACACAAAGGGGTACGTACACAGACACTGATCAACTCACCTATTGTACACACACACACATACACACACACACACACACACACAAAGGGGTACGTACACAGACACTGATCAACTCACCTATTGTACACACACACATACACACACACACACACACACACACACACACACACACACACACACACACAGTACAGGTGTTGGTACAGGTGTAACTAAGTATAAAAACAACAACAAACAACAACATTAAGAGCCACGTCCACATCACCAGTACAATTATTTACTTGTACACATATATCCACACGTGTACATGTGCACGCTTATCTATATGTACACTTTTTACACGTGCAAATTTATCTACACGTGTACACGCCTGCACGTCATCTGCGCCAACACGCGACCACAAAGACATGCACGCGCGCTTACTACCTGCATCCCTCTTTATTATTATTATTATTATTATTATTATTAATACTACTACTATTATTATTGTTGTCGTTATTACTATTATTATTATTATTATTATTATTATTTCTACCAATATGGAAAGTAGCAGAGAGGGGGGACTGCAAGTGGTGGCACTGATATAACCAGGCGGATGAACTGCCTAGTTATACAAACGTCCCTCAACTCCATCCCTATCCCCTGAAAGGAAGATGGTGGACTGAAGAAGGGTAACTGAAGCCTGCAGTCCACCGCGTTCACGTCTCTCTCTCTCTCTCTCTCTCTCTCTCTCTCTCTCTCTCTCTCTCTCTCTCTCTCTCTCATTTTTTACGTATTTATTAATCTCACATTTTTTCTTTCCCTTAAGTCCAGTAGCCTTCACTTATCACCACCTGGGTGCTAATGTCCACCGTCCATACTGAGTACGTGCTGGGTTTTCTGATTCAGGGTTGGCATGGGTTATTTGCGATTTTATTATTATTATTATTATTATTATTATTATTATTATTTACATGCCTCGCAGACCATATGATGTGTACAAAAAGGTTACGTAATGTTTTTGAGGGGGTGATAAAACTCTCTCTCTCTCTCTCTCTCTCTCTCACACACACACACACACACACACACTTTCTCCTTTCTTTGTCTCTCTCTCTCTCCCCCCTCTCCCCTCACTCCTCTCTCATCTGTCTCCCTCCCCCATTTCTCCCCTCACTTCCCCTCACCTGTCCCTCGTATCAGGTGTGAACAGAGGGGTGCAGGTGTCCACAATTCAGGTACAGCCACACCACACCACACCACAACACGCCACACCACACCACACAACTCCACCCCACTCCACACCCCACCCCACACCTGTACCACAAGATGCAGGGTGGGGGAGGGGGGGAAGGCTGCTACTGTTATTATTATTATTATTATTATTATTACTGTTGTTGTTATTATTATTATTATTATTATTATTATTATTATTATTACTACTACTACTACCGCTACTACCACTACTACTGCATCTACTACCCACTTCCCAACCCAGTCTACCCGTCCAATCAACTCACCTGCCTTGACCCTTTACCCCCACAAAATCAGGTATTCAAACACCTGTCCTAAAACCAATTAACTCATATTGTGACTTTATTAAGGTGTGTCGATGTTATTTATATTTATCATTA
This sequence comes from Coenobita brevimanus, assembly GCF_032717465.1. Classification (NCBI taxonomy): domain Eukaryota; kingdom Metazoa; phylum Arthropoda; class Malacostraca; order Decapoda; family Coenobitidae; genus Coenobita; species Coenobita brevimanus. Next base: position 55,918,721 of record NC_137003.1, on the reverse strand, counting down.
TTCAGTTTATTTTACTAATGTTTCTTTACGCTGGAGAAATAGATAGATCATTAAGGACTGGCAGATAGATAGATATATATATAGACACTGACAGATAGATAGATAGACAGATAGATACCCAGTAGTTGGACAAATATGTTAAATACAGAAGGAGTGGTAGACTGAGACAAACATACACAGCTTAATAGAGAGAGAGAGAGAGAGAGAGAGAGAGAGAGAGACTATACAAGTGTGTGCTATGGGTGTAAACAAGTGTCACCACCACATGAACAATGACACACACACACACACATGCACGTGTGTGTGTGTGTGTGTGTGTGTGTGTGTGTGTGTGTGTGTGTGTGTGTGTGTGTGTGTGACAAATGGGGTGCTTATGCGTCTGTGTATGTATGTATGATTGTGTATTTATGTATTAATGTATGTACCGTATATTTTCAGGTGTTGCTTGGGTACGAATCTCTCTCTCTCTCTCTCTCTCTCTCTCTCTCTCTCTCTCTCTCTCTCTCTCTCTCTCTCTCTCTCAGACGATTTTACTCAGCTCAGGACATGCTAATGAAACAAGAGGGGTTAGACAGCCTTCATTAACCCCTTCACTAATAATGATGACAATAATAATAATAATAATAATAATAATAATAATAATAATAATAAAAACCGTCTAAACTAGACTGGGGTACGGTGCCAGAGTTACCCAGACCATTGAGGGGTTGCTGGTGATCCTACTAACACTCCCAGGCTCCTATGACCCATTGTGTGTGTGTGTGTGTGTGTGTGTGTGTGTGTGTTTGTGTTTGTTAAAGACTCAATCATCTCAGTCATTAACATCTAATTATCTATCATTAACTCAGCCTTTATCTATTATTATTATCTACTATTATCTATCACTACCATTATCTATCGACCTCCCTTCGATAACTAATTTAGAGTCATTTATAAACAGCAAAGGTCATTATCAATATCATTCTAAAACCTTAATTACTATATTCCTATCATTACCTCTCACTGCCTGGAAGAACACAAGTCAAGAGTGAGAGCAGTGGAAATGAGTTAGTTGAGTGGAGCATGTGGAGTTACACAGAGACGCAGACTGACAAATAAGGATGTGGAGGAGCGTTGTGGTGTGGATGTGGATGTGTTTATATGTGTATGTATTGTATGTGTATGTATGTTTTCGTGTGGAGTTACATGGAGAGACAGACTGACAAATGAGGATGTGAAGGTTCATTGTGGTGTGGATGTGGATGCGATAGAAAGCGTTAGGGTAAATACACTGAGGTGGTTTGGCCATGTGGAGAGGATGGAGAGAGGGAGATTAACGGAGAGAGTGTATGTGAGTGAGGTGGAGAGGGTAAGGGAGAGGAGAAGACCGAGGATGAGAGAGGGATGGAGTAGAAAGGCAGAGTACGAGTATATGAGAGAAGGGGGGATGTAAATTGGGTGGAGGGCAGCGAAATGGCAGGGGACAGACCGACATGGAGGCGATTTGTTCGTGGCCACCCCTTACAGGATTAAGGCGTATGACTATAGATAGATAGATAGACAGACAGACAAACAGACAGATAGATAGATAGACAGAATTATCAATAACATGGTAATATGGCAATAATCTATCATTTAATAACTCACTCTTGTTACTAATAATTACATCCACATCATGTGGAGAGGATGGAGGGTGAAAGACTGACAAAGAGAGTGTATGTGAGTGAGGTGGAGGGTGGAAGAGGGAGGGGGAGACCGAGGATGAGATGGAGGGATGGGGTGGAGAGGTATATGAGAGAGGGGGGTGTGAGTTGGGAGCAGGGCAGTGAAATGGCGGGGGACAGGGCGACTTGGAGGCGATTTGTTTGTGGCCACCCCAAACGGGATTGAGGCGTCAGGCAATAGATAGATAGATAGACATCATTATCATTTTTATTCCCTTCAATAACCAAATTATCCTCACTTATCAATAACAGATTCATTATTTATAGTATTAATAACTGGTCACTTATCAATAACAAGGTCATTTTTTATCAGTAATAACTCAATCCGCCTCTAATCCTGTCATCATTTTTAGTCCTTTCAATAACCAAATTATCCTCACTTATCAATAACAAACTCTCTATTTATCGTCCTAATAACTCGGCACATCAGTAATTAAGCTCATCATTAATAACTCAATCTGCCACTAATTACTATATCTATCACTACCATGTTCATTTTCATAACCAAATTACACCCATTTAGCAATAATAAAGCTCATTATTTATATCATTAACAAAGCCACTAATAACGATGTCATTATCAATACCAACTACTGTAATTATCTGGTACTAGTGATCATACCTACATCATTTAAGTACAGCACTATTTAGTTATTTAGTTATTTATTTCCATTATCACTTAGCAATAACAGAGTCAATTATCAAGGTCATTATGTCATTAAAAAACACAGCTGCTAATGACGATATCCACATCATTATTATTTATTAGTCTCTATCGCTAAGTCATCAATAACCAATTTATTTTTTATCATTATAACTAACTTCTGATCTACGTTACATCACTAACTCATATAAATCCCTTATCAGTCACTCATCAATTTCAATTATTCGATATCACGGTCATTTATCGATTAAAAACCCATTTATCTTTATCAGTAACTCATTAAGTCTTTATTTTTAGCAGTAACTCAATTATTCTTTATCTCAGACGACTCCTGACAATTCTATGCAGCGGAGACGGGTCATAGGGAGGGAGGGAGGGAGGGAGGGAGGGAGAGAGAGAGAGAGAGGAGTAGGAGGGGAAGGAGAAGAAAGGCTAATGGGGAGAGAAAGAAAAGGTACCCGGAAAAAGAGGGGAGGGAAGGGGAAGGGAGAGAGAAGGGGGAGGAAGAGAGGAAGACAGGGAAGGGGAAGGGAGAGAGAAGGGGGAGGAAGAGAGGAAGACAGGGAAGGGGAAGGGAGAGAGAAGGGGGAGGAAGAGAGGAAGACAGGGTAGGAGGAGGATAGGATGGGAATGAAGGTAGTGGAAGAGGAGGGGAAGGGGAGGGGAGGGGAGGGGAGGGGGAGAAGGAAGAAGAGAGGAAGAAAAGGTAGGAGGACAGAATGGAAGAGAAAGAGAAGACAGGGAGGAGGGGGAAGGGACGGGAGGGGAGGGGGAGGAGTGTACACCTGTGGGGCGGTAACCACACGTGTCCAAACACCTGTTACACACACACACACACACACACACACACACACACACACACACACACACACACAAATTACACTTACACACACATATAGATTTATGGATATTTAGACTGAACTCGTCCAGACACACACACACACACACACACACACACACACACACACACACACACACACACACACAGATTAAGACTTATTTCACATACGCAGGTCACTCCTAAGTAGACAGTTCATAAACAAGTCAAGCTAAGAAAATAAATCAAGCTAAGAAAATAAACAAGAAAAGCTAAGAAAATCAATCAATCAAGGTAAGAAAATCAATCAATCAAGGTAAGAAAATCAATCAATCAAGGTAAGAAAATCAATCAATCAAGGTAAGAAAATAAACAAGCCAAGAAAATAAACAAGAAAAGCTAAGAAAATAAACAAGAAAATAAGAAAATAAATACGCGATCCAAGTAAGCAAAACACCTGCATACCTACACTAATTACAGGCTTATTAAAACGTACATACCGTACATGCATACATACATACATACATAAATCAGCATTCATACATACATACATACATTTAAGACACTTGCATTTAATTACAAGCAAATTTAACACGCACACAGAGAGAGAGAGAGAGAGAGAGAGAGAGAGAGAGAGAGAGAGAGAGAGGAGATTCACAAACAAAAACAAAGAGATATAATGTTAAAAAAGAAACTTACCTTTGCCGTGAAACACGTGTAAGGTGAACGGAAACTTATGAGAAAATATGAGAGTGATTAAGGTAGTAAAAGGTGAGGTTTAGAATGTTTCGACTGAATGTGTATATTTTAATTTACACGTACATAGATAGGTACACACACACACACACACACACACATAATAATACATACACACAGTCACACAATACATAGGCTACACACACACACACACACACACACACACACACACACACATTATGGGTAGTCATATATACCAACGAATCTCTCTCTCTCTCTCTCTCTCTCCCTCCAACCTTCCTTACCTATCCTTTATTTTCTCTTTCCCCCTCCACTCGTCCCTTCTCCACTCTCTCTCTCTCTCTCTCCAAATCCCTCCTCACTTCGCTCCCCCCTCCTCCCTCTCTCCCCCTCCCTCCTCCAGCCTTCCTTACCCATTCCTTTATTTTCTCCCTCCCCCTCCTCCTGTCCCCCCCCCCTCAAAAGGTGAAGAGAGAGAGAGAGTGAGGTCACTGGCTTGTTGATAGTTCTGCCCTGTTCCACACCACCTCTCTCACTTCTCTCTCTTTAATTCTCTCACATTTCCTATCCCTGATTCTCTTACGCTGTCTCTACGTCTCTAATTCTCTCTCTCTCTCTCTCTCTCTCATTAAGCCATCAGTCTGTCTGTGTGTCTATGCAAATGTATTCAAATTGTTTTCTTAATTTTTCTCTCTCACTAATTTCTTACTATCCTTGTCTTATTCTTCCTTTTCTTAAATTCTTCTTTCTCTTTCCTTCATTTATTTCTCAAGATTCCTTGGTTTTCCTTCTTTTCCTTTTCTTTCTCCTTCCTCCTCCTTCTTTTCCTTCTCTTTTTCTTTCTCCTTCCTCCTTCTTTTCCTTCTCTTTCTCCTTTTTCCTTCCTCTTTCTCTCTTTTTCTTCTACTTTTCTTAATCATTCTCTTCTCTTTTCTCACAGCTTCTCTCTCTTTCTTACCTACTTTCTTTCTTACCTACTTTCTATTCATTCCCTATATTCTGTCCCCCCCTACCCTATCTCTGTGTCTATCCATCTATCTACCTACCTTCCTATCTATCTATCCTTCTACCTACCTGTCTACCTGTCAGACTTTCTATCTATCTACCTATCGAACTCTATGTCTATCTATCTGTCTATCTACCCAAACACGTGACCAAAAACCCATAAACAGGAATACCTACGAGACGGGTGCCAATCGCCCGCGTGGCATGAATTTCTTTGAACCTCAGCGACCTTGACCTGTGACCCTGACCAGTGACCTTTCCCCATGACCCTTGACCTAGACCCTTGACCCTTGACCGGTGACCCGTTAGCTCCGTGACCGTGACCCTAGACCTTGACCCGTGATCTTGACCTGTGACCCGTTTGACCCGTGACCCGTTAGCTCCGTGACCGTGACCCTAGACCTTGACCCGTTAGACCCGTGACCTTGACCCATGACCCGTGATCTTGACCTGTGACCCGTTTGACCCTTGACCTTGACCAGTGGCCGTGACCCTAGACCTTGATCCGTCACGTGATCTTGACCCATGACCCTTGACCCGTGACCATGACCCCCGACCCATGACCCGTGACCTTCATATTCAACGCTAATTTGAAGATGGTCATTGGATACAAGGTTTCTAGATTAGGGCTTATAAGAATTAGAATAGGTGGATAGATAGGCAAATAGATAGATATAACGACGCAGATACACACATAATAGATAAATAGATACACAGACTGATAGATAGACAGTTGCACAAACAAAACGATAGATAGACACCGATAGACAGATACAGACAGACAGACAGACGCGATTAAAATGTTACCTGGCAACAACCTGCCGAAGGACATGCGGACACCACCATCATCATCATCATCATCACCACCACCACCACCACCATCATCACTACCACCACCACCACCATCATCACCACCATCATCATCATCACCACCACCACCACCACCATCATCACCATCACTACCACCACCACCACCACCACTATCATCATCATCACCACCACCACCACCACCACCACCATCATCACCACCACCACCACCATCATCATCATCACCACCACCACCACCATCATAATCACCACCACCACCACCACCACCATCACCACCACTATCATCATCATCACCACCACCACCACCACCATCATCATCATCACCACCACCACCACCACCACCATCAACATCATCACCACCACCACCACCATCATAATCACCACCACCACCACCACCACCACCATCACCACCACTATCATCATAATCATCACCATCATCACCACCACCACCACTACCACCATCATCATCATAATCATCACCATCACCACCACCACTACCACCACCATCATCATAATCATCACCATCATCACAACCACCACCACTACCACCACTATCATCATAATCATCACCATCATCACCACCACCACCACTACCACCACCATCATCATAATCACCACCACCACCACTACCATCATAATCACCACCACCACCATCATCATCATCACCACCACTACCACCACCATCATCATAATCACCACCACCACCATCATAATCACCACAACCACCATCATCATCATCACCACCATCACCACCATCATCATCATCATCATCATCATCATCATCACCACCACCACCACCATCATCATAATCACCACCACCACCATCATCATCACTACCACCACCATCACCATCACTACCACCACCACCACCACCACCATCATCATCATCATCACTACCACCACCACCATCATAATCACCACAACCACCATCATCATCACTACCACCACCATCACCATCACTACCACCACCACCATCATCATCACTACCACCACCATCATCATCATCACCACCACCATCATCATCACCACCACCACCATCATAATCACCACCACTACCACCACCACCATCATCATCACCATCACCACCACCACCACCACTACCACCACCATCATCATCATAATCATCACCATCATCACTACTGTTCCTGTCTCCTATACACACAGTTTAAATGTCAGGAAACCCCCTCCCCCTCCTCCTCTCCAAGTCAGTCTCTAGCTCGGGCCTTGTGCTATATTCTAGATGGATTGCTGGGACTCAGGCAGGGGAGTTCTAGTATTTTCATCTAAGGGGACTGGGTAAATCTCACAGCTAGAAGCTCCCTCACACCTTTCCCTAAGCGATTTATTTTGCTTATTGCGCCTAACTGTCCACCTCTATGTTATGTAAATCCTTCTAATATCAACTCACTTTACGTACGTAGCTTACAAAGGAATATTAACCAGCCATAACTAAAATAAATCGCTATGGAAGAGGTGTTTGGGAGCATCCTTAACACACGAGAATAACAGACTGAATCTCCTTGGTTATCAGTCAAAATTACCCTCCAATCTGACTATCAGCTGACCTATAAAAATGCTACATGTGTGTGTGTGTGTGTGTGTGTACGTATATATGTATGTATGTATGTGTATAAGTGCCAAGGAGCCAGAACATAAAGGTCAAAGGGTCATTATGAACACCACATATTTCTGTACATCACACACTGTACACGGGGGGGATAGATAGATAGATAGATAGATAGATAGATAGATAGATATAGATAGACAGGGAAATATATATACAGGTAAACACAGGTAGGTATAAAGACTAATATACACACAGGCAGAGAGAGAGAGAGAGAGAGAGAGAAGTAGGTTGGTGAATGATTGGATGAATGAATGAATGAACGTGTGTGTGTGTGTGTGTGTGTGTGTGTGTGTGTGTGTGTGTGTGTGTGTGTGTGAAAGTGAGAGAGTGAGCTAGGTTACTTACACAACACTTCACCTGTCCACGGCGACTTACCTGCAAAGAAAAAAAATTGAGTAATTAAATATTCAGCACCACAATCCATAACACCAGAAGAAATAATAATAATAATAATAATAATAATGATAATACTAATAATAATAATAACAATAACAGTGGTAGTAGTAGTAATAATAATAGTAATAATAATAATAATAATAATAAATACACAAGCTTAGATATACATGAACAAGAAAACAAGAACAACAACAACACAAGCCAAGAGCGGGTACAAGAACACTGACAGTAAGAGCAAGGACACTGAGGTAACGGTGAGTGAGAGAGAGAGAGAGAGAGAGAGAGAGAGAGAGAGAGAGAGAGAGAGAGAGAAGAGGGGAGGAGGCTGGTGAGGAAGTGTGGAAAGGGGAAAAAGAAGGGAGGGGAGGGGAGGGGAGGGGAGGGAGGTGGGGAGGGGCCGAAGGAATAAATACGGGAATTACTTAAAAAAAAACTGTAATAATAGGAAGGAATAATAATAATAATAATAATAATAATAATAATAATAATAATAAAGATGATGATGATGATTAGAAGGAGGAGGATGGGAGGTAGGGCAGAATGGGGGGGGGAGGAGAGGGAAGGACGGAAGAGTGGGGAAAGGGGAAGGGAAGAGAGGGGAGGGGGGGGGGGGGGGGGGGGGGGGGGGGGGGGGGGAGGGGGGAGGGAGGGAGGGGAGGTGTGGGTAGTTGTCCTCTGATGACGTCACACTCCCCTCCCTTCCCCTCCCCTGGTTAGCTTCCTACCTTCCCACTCCTTCTCACCCCTCCCCTCTTTTCTTCCTCTCCCCTCCCCTCCCCTCCCCTCAACAACTTCACGCTTCTCCTCCTCCTCCTCCTCCTCGCTCCCACTCAATCGCCTCCTCTATATAACTTCCTCATCTCCCTACCAGATTTCCTTCTCCACCTCTTCTTCTTCCCCTTCCTCCTCTCCCTCCTCCTCCACTTCTTCCCCCTCTTCCTTTCAGTCTCTCATTAAAAGGAATGAAAGATCAACAACATCAACAACAACACCTTACCAAACTGTTCCAATAATAATAATAATAATAATAATAATAATAATAATAGCCACAACAAATAACAAAAACAATACCCACAATAACAAAAAAAACAACAGCTGACAACACACACACACACACACACACACGTCTGCGAGAGAGAAAGAGAGAGAGAGAGAGAGACTAATGGATCTTGAGTTAGCTTAGGTCAGGGTTGGGGTCACACAACCTCGTGTTATCAGGGGATGGAACAGGGTCAGGTCATCTTTCTTCTGGGGGTCAGGGAGGGGAAGCGAGATAAGGCGTGTTTAATTAATAACTATAATATGCTTAACGAGGTGATTAGAGTGTGACTGATATGGGGTAATTAATGAGAGAGAGAGAGAGAGAGAGAGAGAGAGAGCAGGAATGCAGAAAGGAAATAGGGGTGAGAAAAGAGATGAAGAGAGATAAGGAAGGAAGGGAGGGAAGGAAGGAAGGAAGGAGGGAAGGGAGGGAGGAAGGGTGTGAAGGAAGGAAAGGAGGGATGAGGACAGGGAAGGTAGGACTGGGAAAGAGTGAGGGAGGGAAGGAAGGAAGAAAGGAGAGAGAGAAGGGAGGGATGATGGACAGAAGGAGGGGCGGAAGGATGGAAGGAAGGAGGGATGAGAAAGAAGGATGGGAAGGAAGGCAGAAGAAAGCAAAGAATTGGGAATGGATGAGGAAAAGGAAGAAAGAAGGAAGGGAAGGAGAGAAGGAAGAATATGAAGAAATGAAGGAAGGATGCCGGAAGGAAGGAAAAGGAAGCAGAGAAGGAAGACAGAAGAAGGGAAGGTTAAGAGAAAGAAGGAAAAAGAAGGAATGAAGGAGGGGGATCAAAGGAATAAGGAAAGAAGAAAGGTGAGCAATGAAGGAAGGTAAGGAAGACAATGAAGGAATAAGAAGGAGGGTTCGTGGGGCACTTGTCTGGGTGTACCTCTTCTCTCAGGCTTCGGAAGGAGGGAGGGGGGAGGAGGGGGCAAAGGGAAGGGGGGAGGGGGCAAAGGGAGGGGGGGAGGGGGTCATGAGAAACTTTTGTTAAGAATGTTCACCCCCTCGCCCCTCACCGTATCCCTCACAGTACTTACACACACCCTCACGGTACTTACACACACCCTCACAGTACCTACAAACACATTCACCGTACTTACATCCTCACAGTACTTACACACACCCTCATAGTACTTACACACACCCTCACGGTACTTACACCCCCCTCATAGTACTTACACACACTCACAGTACTTACACACACCCTCACAGTACTTACACACACCCTCACAGTACCTACACACCCTAAACACTCAGGATTCTCCCCTCTCCTCCCTCACTACCCATCTTCTCCCTCCTCCCTCCCACCTCCCATCCCTCACCTTTCTCTCCCCCCCATCCCTCCCCCTCCTCAACTCCCCTCACAGTACTCCCAGACCTCCCTCCCTCCTCCCCTCCATCACCGTAGTCACTCCCCTCCCCCCCTCTCACAGTACTTCTAAATACTCCCTCACTCCATCCCCCTCCCCCTCCCCTCCCCCCACCTCAAAGTACTTTTAGAAGCCCCCATCTCTCCCTCCCCCCTCCCCCTCACCCCTTAACAGTATCTCCCCTTCCCCCTTCATAGTACCTCCCCCCTCCCCCACCCCCTTCATAGTACCTCCCCCCTCCCCTTCCCCCACCCCTCACCTCTTCGTTTACCTTACAATACGGTATACAAAATGATAATGAGAGAGAGAGAGAGAGAGAGAGAGAGAGAGAGAGAGAGAGAGAGAGAGAGAGAGATCAAGTGACGTAACAGTGTGACAGTGGATGCAAGAGTGACGTCACAGCATAGCCTAATCTCTTTAACCCCCTCACGGTCGGATTAACTCTAGCATTCTGGGATAAATCGCTAAGGAAGAGGTGTTACGGAGTGTCTAATGTCAACGGGTAAACAGTCCATTGTCTGGGGCTCACGTAACAGTAACAGACCATGTGACGATGAAGGTGACGGTGACGTGGCGATACACACACACACACACACACACACACACACACACACACACATGCAGCACATATTCACTTTAATTTCAGTACACACGACCACACACACACACACGGATAAATACATACATTCATACAACCTAAACATACACAAACACACACACACACACACACACACACACACAAAGGTACACAAAAACGCTCATACACAGACACGCCTCTACGTACACTTACATCATCCCCATTACACACACACATACACACACACACACACACACACACACACACACACTCGACAGCGCGACCGTTCTAGCTGGATGAGAGAGAGAGAGAGAGAGAGAAAGAGGCGGGGGGGGGGGGTTGGCAGTGGTGGAGGGATGGGCAAAAACTAACTTTTAACACTGACGCGACCACCACCACCACAACTACCACCATCCCTACCACAACTACCAACATTCCTACCATAATCAGCCACATCTAACTACCACCATCCCTACCACAATTACCATCATCCCTACCACAACTACCATAATCCGTGTATCTTATCTACTCGTATCTCCAGTGCTACCACAACTACCACAATCCCTACCACAACTACCAACATTGCTACCATAAGGAAATCTAACTACCACCATTCCTATCAATTACCACCATTTCCTACCACAACCACCACCATTCCTACCACAACTACCAACGTTCCTACCAAAATCTTTAAAAATTTACCTACCAATATCCCTACCACCATCCCTGCCACAACTATCAACATTCCTTCCATAATCTGTAAAATCTAACTACCACCATCGCTACCACAACTACCACAATCCGTATAAGGTATGCTATTATGAGCGACCACAACTACCAACATTCCTCCAATAGTCTAAAATTTAACTACTACTACTACGATAACTACCACTATCATATACTTACCACCATTAGCTACTACCACAACTACCACCAATAATGCTACCCTCTATTACAACCACAACTACCACAATCCTAGCACCACCACTACCACCATCACCGCAGAACTACCACCATCGCTACAACAATTTAAATCACCAACACCGTCGCTACCAACACCACCTCTACCACACACACACACACACACACACACACACACACACACACATATCACCCGTTATATACCGTATTTATATAACATACATATATCTTTTATCAACATACCTAAATATATACATCCAGTGTGCTATCCTTGTCACATTAATTAATCAAAATGTAAGCTGTAGGTGATCATGTATTCTGACTACCACTAAATATGTATCTATCTATCTATTTATCTATCTACCTACCTATCTATCTATCTATGGCAGTAAAACATAAAACATACCAACAAACGAGGATCTGGATGTTAAAAAAAAACATGTACAAAAACGCAAGGTAACCACATCACTCACCTCCTGTACCCTCCCCCCTCCCTTCCCCTCCCCTTCCCTTCCCTCCCCTCCCTCCCTTTCCCAGTCCTTCCCATTCCCAGACCTTCACTCCCTCCCTCCCTCCCTTCCTCTCCCACCTTTCTCTTCTTCCCTCTCCTCCCCCCTTTCCTTTTCACCCTCCCTCCCTCAGTCCTTTCCCACTCTCTCCTCCCTTTTCCTCAATTTTCCTTTCCTCCCTCCTCCTTCCTTCTTTCTCTCTTTACCTCCTCTCTTTCCATTCTTCCTCCTTCTTCCCTTTCCTTTCCTTCCCTTCACTCCCCCATTTCCTCTCTCTCACTTTCTCCTCCGTTTCTCACTCCCCCTTCCATTCCCCCTTCCCTCCCTCTCACACCCTCTCTCTCTCTCTCTCTCTCTCCCTTCTTTATCATTTCTCCTCTTCCTCCTCCCTCTCTCTTCCCTTCCTCTCTATCCATCCTTCCCTCTTCATTTTTCTCTCCTTCCCGTTACATTACTCTGTGAGAGAGAGAGAGAGAGAGAGAGAGAGAGAGAGAGAGAGAGAGCAATGATGTGAGGCTAGTGAAAGTCAAATATAAAGACAAGCATGAGAGACAAGTGAGTGAGTGAGGAAAACTGTGAGCAAGAGGTGAGAGAGTGAGAGAGTGAGGTGTTGTTGGTAGGGGAGTTGGCAATACTGACAGAGATGGCAGCCCAGAGTAAACGTTACCAGATCTCTCTCTCTCTCTCTCTCTCATTTATCATTCCTCTCTCTTCCATTCCCATCATTATCATTATCTCTACGCTGACATTCTCTCTCTCTCTCTCTCGCTCTCTCTCTCAGAATCCTATCCTGCCCTCCCTTTCCTCCCCTGCATTCCCTTCCCTTCCCTTTTTCCACCCTCCTCCCTCTTTCTTTCTCTCTTTCCCTCCAGTTCTTTCCTCTCTCTCTCTCTCTCTCTCTCTCTCTCTCTTAATTTAATCTCTCCCTCTCCCACTGCCCTGGCATCTCCTCCCTCCCTCCCTCCCTCCCCCACAAACCCCAACATTTACCCTCCGCTTTACCCATAAGGGACTCTCTCTCTCTCTCTCTCTCTCTCGGTGCTATTATAGGCTATGTTAATCTTTACTGTGGTTTTATTCGCCTTATTTATTGCTGTTCTTTTGCGTGCTACCTGAGAGAGAGAGAGAGAGAGAGAGTATAAGGAGGATACTGGAGAAATAAAAGATAATAATAAGGGAGGAGGGGAGAAGAGGGAGGTGGGGAGGTGAGAAGACAGTGATGATCAAAGCACCTCTCCTCCCCTCCCCGTCCCTCCCCATCTCTCATCACTCTCTCTCTCTCTCTCTCTCTCTCTCTCTCCCTGCACTTAATATTCCCCTCTTACCTCCCCGTCTCTCTCCCTCTTCCCTCCCATCTTCCTCTCCTCTCACGACTCTCCCTTTCCCCCTCCTTTCCTCCCCTCTTTCATTCAGTTTGTTCCTACCCTCCCCATACCATCCCTCTCATCATCTCCTCCCCCTCCTCCTCTCCCCAATCTCTCCCCTTTTCACTTTCCTTCTCCCCACCCCCTCCCCTTCGTTTCCCATCCTTCCCTCCTCACTGTCTCCTCCTCTACCTTCCCTCCCCTTCTCCCTTCCCATCCCTGTCCTCTTCTTTCCCCTCCCTCCCTCCCCCTCTTATAACCTGCAGTGTTACCATCTCGACAGCACCCATTAAATTCTTCTACACACCCTACACACTGGGGGAGGGGAGGGGAGGGGAGGGGGAGAGGGAAAGGAGAGTAGAGAGGGGGAGACATGATAGGCAGGGAAAGGAAAGGATGGGGGGGGAAATAGGAGTTGAGGATGGAGGGGTGTGGAGGGAAGACAGGAGGGGTGGGAAGAGGATGGGAGGGTAGGGGAGGAAATGGAAGGGAAGTGGAGGGGAGGGAAGGAAAGGGGAATGGAGGGGTGGAGGGGAGAGAAGATAGCTGGATCAAGGAAAGAGTGAAGGAAAAGAGAAAGAGAGCATAAGAGAAGGAAAAAAGGGAGGCACGGGGGGGGGGAGAGAGAGAGAGAGAGAGAGAGAGAGAGAGAGAGATTAAAGGGATCTCGAGTGGGCAACAATGAGGGTTCGCACTCAAAATATGTGTGTGTGTGTGTGTGTGTGTGTGTGTGTGTGTGTGAGTAATCCTTTTACCGCGTGCGTGTGTGCGTGTAAGTATTCAAATCATGTCTGTATACGTTCGTGTGTGTGTGTGTGTGTGTGTGTGTGTGTGTATTTTCGTGTGCGTCTGTGTCTGTGCGTGTAAAGGATGTGCGTGTCCATAACTTAACCTGTACAACCTGTGTGTGTGTGTGTGTGTGTGTGTGTGTGTGCGCGTGTGCGAACGTGCGCAAGTGAGCGTGTCTGGCTGCGTGCATGTAAGTGTGTGTGTGTGCTTGCGCAGGTGTATTTAAGTGTACGTGCGTACATGTGTGCAAGTTTGGGATAGGTGTAAGTGAGCGTGTCCTTGCTCGCGTGTACATGTGTCTGTGTGCGGGCAGTTTTGGAAGTGTATGTATGTGTGTGTGTATGTATGTACATATTTAAGAATATTCTCAAGAAGGTAGGAAAATGACTGACTGTGTGTGTGTGTGTGTGTGTGTGTGTGTCTAATCTAGTAACCTGTGTGCATGTATGTGCGTGTAAAAAGAATCTGTGTGCGTGTACTATGTGCGTGTGGACATGATCTTGTGGGCGTGTGTATTACTTTGCAAACACGAAGGTGTGTGTGTGTGTGTGTGTGTGTGTGTGTGTGTGTGTGTGTGTGTGTGTCACTCCTCTCTTTTCTTCTCCCCCTCCCCGTCCCTCCTCTTCCTTTCTCTTAACCCCCCCTCTCTCTCTCATATCTCCCCCTCCCCCCTTCCTTCATCATTTTCCTCCACCCTTTTCTTATCTCCCTCTCCCCTCCTCCCCTCTCCATCCCCCTCCCCTCCTCTCCCCTATTACCTGCATTTCCCACACCAATCCCTCCCGATTCCCCTCCCCCTCCCCCAACTCCCTGTCTGTAGGCTGTGAGAGAGAGAGAGAGAGAGAGAGAGAGAGAGAGAGAGAGAGAGAGAGAGAGAGAGAGAGAGAGAGAGAGAGAGAGTTGCAAGGCTGCAGGTGAGGGGGGTGAATCAGGTGAGGTTAAGGGAAGGGGTAAGAGATGAGAGAAGGTGAGGGCGGGCCGGAGGGGGAGGGGAGGGGAGGGGAGGGGAGGGGTGAGGGCGGGGGCAGTCATAAAGTTGCCGTATTAGGAACCCCGTTTGGTCAGACTCAAGCCTCCCTGCCCTGCCCTGCCCTGCCATATCTTGCCCCTGCCCTGCCCTGCCCTGCCCTGCCATATCTTGCCCCTGCAAAGCCCTGCCCTATCCAGCCCCTGCCTTTCCCTGCTCTATCTTGCCCCAGTCCTGCCCTGCCCTGCGCTGCCTTACATTCCCAAGCTTGCTCCTGCCCTGCCCTACCTTGCCACAGCCTTGCCCTTGCCCTACACTGTCCTAGTTTTGCCCTACCCTGTCATAGCTTTCCCCTGCCTTGCCCTGCCCTGTCCTGCTGTATCCTAGCATTCTCTGCCTTGCCCTGTCCTGCCCTGCTCTGCCCTAGCCTACCCTACCCTACCCTACCCTACCCTACCCTATCCTACCCTACCCTACCCTATCCTACCCTACCCTACCCTAACCAACCCTCCCCTCCCCTCCCCTACCACCCATCTTAACGCTGGTCCATAACAAGGTGACACTTCAACAAACTAGTACTCTCTCTCTCTCTCTCTCTCTCTCTCTCTCTCTCTCTCTCTCTCCTACCGAATGACGTCATTGGGGTAAACATCACATATTTATCTATTTATTTATTTATCTATCTATCTATATATCTATTTTTACTGAGCTTAGAAAAGGATGTCTAGTAGTAATGATGTTAATGAAGCCTAGATCTAACCCTCATATCAAAATAATAATAATAATAATAATAATAATAATAATAATAATAATAATAATAATAATAATAATAATAATCAGCAAAATATAAAAACGCAGTAGCAAAATTCCGAATTCTCCTTTGCTATCCTTGTCATATTCTGGTACAGCTTTCATTAAATCCAGCTGTGTGTGTGTGTGTGTGTGTGTGTGTGTGTGTGTGTGTGTGTGTGTGTGTGTGTGTGAGAGAGAGAGAGAGAGAGAGAGAGAGAGAGTAGTTAGTATAATTAATGATGCTGAGGAGAAATTCTTGCACTGGATATGATCAGGCTGGATGGTGGAGGAAAAAAAAATGGAGGGATGGAGGAAAGGTGGAGAGACGGGGAGAGGGAGGGAGAGAGAAAAAATAATGAGAAGGAGGATGGAGGGATTGAGGGAAGAAAAGAGGAGGGAGAGTGGGAAGAGAAAAGAGAGAGTGGAGATGAGATGGAAGGAAGATTGGAGATCAAGGAGGGATGGAGAAAGACTGATGTGAGAGGAGGAGGAGGAGGAGGAGGAGGAGGAGGAGGAGTGATGATTGAGAAAGGAAACAAACAGGAACATGAGAAGGAGGAGAGAAAGCAGGAAGAGAGGGAGAGTAAAGAGGTAAGTGAGAGAAAATGATGATGGAAACAAGGAAGTAAAGGGGAGAAGGAAGGGAGAAGCAAGGAGGGGGAGAAGGAAGTGGAAAGAAGAACGTGAAGGAAAGGAGAGAGGAAGAAAAGTTACGGAGATGAGGGAGGAGAAGAGGAAGAGAGGAGGGAGAGGGAGAGGAAGAGGAAGAAAAGGAGGAAAGAGTGGGGAGGGGAAGAGAGAGAGAATGGAAAACAGTAAAGGGTTAAAAAAACAACAACAACAGTATATTCCATTACAGTACTTAAAGCATTACAGAAGATTACAGTCATCAACCACAACTACCACCATCAACCACCACTACTACCACAACTACCAGCCTCTGAAATGGGAACCCGGTGGACTGCAGGCCTACGCTTCCCTTCTACAGCATACCATTCTCCTTTTGGGGGATAGGGAGGTAGGTGAGGGATGTGTGTACAAGCAGGCAGCTGCGTCGCCTGGTTATATCAGTGCCACCACGTGAAGGCGTCATTATTATTATTATTATTATTATTATTATTATTATTATTATTATTATTATTATTATTACTTCAACTACTGTTATTCAACCGTGGCTTTGAATCGACGTCAGACTCTCACCCATTCTCTCTCTCTCTCTCTCTCTTTCTCTCTCTCTTTACATCCCCCCCCCCCGCCTCTCTCTCTACCAATATTTGCCTCACATTAATTAAATCCTGAGTACAACCCCCTCCCCCACCCCCACCACAGGACCACAACTACCACCATCCCTCAACCAGCTCCCACCATCCACTACCACAATTTCTACCACAATCACACCAATCCCACAACCATATATTATCACCACTACCACCATCCAACCACAACTACCACCATCAACTACAACTGCTTCCAATACCAACAACCACAACTACCACCATCCAACCACAACCACAACCATCAACCACAACTACCACCATCAACCACAACTACCACCATCACCCACAACTACCACCATCAACCACAACTACCAACACCACCAACCACAATTTCAAGACGTCACGCGACACGTTCATCGGGCTATTTTTAACCACAATTACCACAACTACCACACCTACAACCACAATGAATGTTCAGTCACGTCTACCACAACTACCACCACCTCAAAACCACTTTCAATTGCCTACCTAAATCTTAACCACACCTACCACAATTACCAACATTATTTCTATCCACAACTACCACCACCAAATTTCTTCATCTACCACAACTACCACAATCTCAACTACCACCATCGGGCAGTTCATTCATAACTACCACCATCTGGCAACAACCACAACTACCACCATCGCTACCCTCCCGCCAATCAACCAGGCATGGCAACCACAATTTCCTCAATCCGCGACAAAAACTACCACCATCGCTAACCACAACCACAACTACCATCATCCCGTATACACACACACACACACACACACACACACACACACACACACACCTGTCACTCAAAACAAACACAGGGTACCACAACTACCACAATCCCACCACAACCACCACCATCGTCAACTAAGTGTAACTACCACCATCCCCACCTACAACTACCACCACTGTCAACCACAACTACCATCACCAATCACAACTACCACCATCGTCAACCACAACAACCACCACCGCCAACCACAACTACCACAATCGCCAGGCACAATCCCACCATACCACTATCCCACCATCTATCATCACCAACCACAACTACCACCATCGCTACCACAACTACCACCATCCCGCCGGCGCTACCACAACTACAACTATCGATCAGGGGTAATTTAACATAATACGACCGAAATTTTCTTCCATAATTACAAAACAAAGAGAGAGAGAGAGAGAGAGAGAGAGAGAGAGAGAGAGAGAGGAATAAATTAGAGGAAGAGAGATGAGGAAGGTACGGTAGGAGAGGAAGCTAAGAGAATGAAGGGAAGAAGAGGAAGAAGGAAGGAAGGAAGGAAGGAAGGAAAGAAGGAAGGAGGGAGGGAGGGAGGGAGGGAGGGAGGGAGGGAGGGAAGGGAAGGAAGAAGAGGAGGGAAGAGAAAAAGGGAGAAAGAGAAAAAAGAGAGAAAGGGGAAGGAAGGTGGAAGGAGAGGGAAGGGAAGAGAAAGATCGACCTTTCTTAACCCTTTCCTTCCTCCCCCTCCCTTCCCTCTCCCCACCCCTCCCCTCCCCATTCGTAGTGAGGAAACTAGGAGGTGTCACGAAAGGGGAGGGAAGGGGAGGGGAGGGGAGGGGAGGGGAGGGAGTATGAGTAAGAAATGTGAGAAGAAATACGATGAGAGAGAGAGAGAGAGAGAGAGAGAGAGAGAGAGAGAGAGAGATCGTATCTTTCCTCCCTCTTTTCCATTCTTTCCTTCCTTCCTTTCCTTCACTTCTCTCCATCACAAATCTATAAATCTCTCCCTCCCTCTTCTTTCAGTCCTTCCTTCCGTCTCTTCCCTTTCAACCTTTACTCCTTCATTATTTTTCTTTGCTCCGTCCCTTCCTTCCTTCTTCCTTTCTTGTTCCCACCCCATCTCCCCCCCCTCTCCCCTTCCCTCCTTTATTTCTCTCCCTCTCTTCCTTCTTTAATCCCATCATTTCTTCCCTTCCTTCCTTCCCTCCTCCCTTTCTATGTATCTTTCTCCTTCCCTTCCTTTCCTTACTCTTACCTCTTTTTCTCCTTCCTTCCTTCCTCTCATCCTTCTTTCATTACGTCTCTTTTCACTCCACCTTCATTTCTCACAAATCTAACTATCCTTCCCTTCCTCCTTTCCTCTCCCTCCCTCCCTCCCCTCCCCTCCCCCATTTTACGACCCCCACTAAATCACCCCCTCTATTATCTCTCTCACTCCCATTCTTCCATTCCTTCATTTTATTCATCTTCCTTACTTCATAATTCTTTATTGATTGGTGGGGAGGCTAGTGCTGGTGCTGGTGGCATTATCATTATTATTATTATTATTTTTATTATTATTATTATTATTATTATTATTATTATTATCGTTGTTGTTGCTGTTGTTATTGCTTTCGTTGTTCCGCATTTTCTGAATCTTCTACTCCGCTAAAACTACTACTACTACTACCACCACCACCACAATCAATAAGCATAATGTCTCTCCACCATTATTATTATTATTATTATTATTATTATGAGGTCATTTTACACTATAACCACGGCCAAGTCTACGGTAATACTGTAATTTAATCTCTCTCTCTCTCTCTCCACACACACCTCTACACCACTTGCCAACAACATACACACATAAATACACACAACAACACCTGCCAGTAAAACACACACACACACACACACACACACACACACACACACACACACACACTTGGTAACTCATGAAAATATGGTAATTCTAATTCTTAAATGTTTAGCAATTGATTATCTCTCTCTCTCTCTCTCTCTCTCTCTCTCTCTCTCTCTCTCTCTCTCTCTCTCTCTCTCTCTCACTCTCTCTCTCTCTCTCTCTCCACTGGGTCAAGATTCTCATAATATTGATGTCATAGGCAAAATCGAACCCACGCCCTTCTCTACAATCTCTCTCTCTCTCTCTTTCTCTCTCTCTCTCTCTCTCGCCGGTTGACCAAAGATCTGCTTTGGTTGGAACATCTTATTGCCAACACCTGCCCTACATACCTTTCTCTCTCTCTCTCTCTCTCTCTCATACCTACCACCCTGCCAAAACTCACACTACCATTGTCAACACTACCTACCATCTTAGCTACCATCATCATCCATCACCACCACCACACCTACCAACACCATCATCACTACCAACACCACCATTGCTACCATAACTACTACCACCACTACCATCACCAAAAATAATAAACTCTAAATTGAACGTCGAACTGTAATAGATTAACACTAGAATATAGCACTAGTCACGAAGAAGTGCTATGGAGAGGATGTGGAACTGGACGAAAATCTGGCCCGAATCACCATCACTACCACTACTACCAACAGCCACTACCACCATTACCAACAGCCACTATATCCAACAGCCACTACCACCATTGCCAACAGCCACTACCACCATTGCCAACAGCCACTACCACCATTGCCAACAGCCACTACCACCATTACCAACACCCACTACCACCATTACCCACACCCACTACCATCATTGCCGCCACCCACTACCACCATTGCCCACACCCACTACCATCATTGCCAACACCCACTACCACCATTGCCAACACCCACTACCACAATTATCAACATCCATCCCACACTCTTCAGTCCACAACCATCCTACTACCTGACAACTACCACTATCTTGCCAACACTACCACCACCACAACTACCACCATTCCACCATCATTCCACCACAATTACCAACACCCTTGTCACCACCACAACCACTACCAACACCCCAACCACTAGTCCCACCACCGCCTACCACAATCCAACCACTATTCTGCCAACACTACCACAACTACCACTATTCTGCCAACACCACCACATCCCTGCCACCATTACCAACATTGTAGGCACTAATGGGTTGGCACGCGTCCCCTCACTCTACAGTTTTACCTTCACTTCCTTATTAAACAGTGTGTGTGTGTGTGTGTGTGTGTGTGTGTGTGTGTCTTGTTTACCTGTCCTCCGTCTTATATTAGTTTGTGTACGTGTAAGTGCTGTGTGTGTTTTTATTTGTTTACATGTGAACGTCTAAACTCTATGTGTGTGCGTCTGTGTGCATA
>NC_137003.1:55887326-55892326 GCF_032717465.1 Coenobita brevimanus | reverse complement strand
CAAACAGGCTGCAGACACACACAATCAATTATTTTCACACACACACACACACACACACACACACACACACACACACACACACACACACACACACACAGTTTTTCCTGATTGTCACGTAAAAAATACATGACGAAGGAAGGAGAGAAGGAAGGAAGGAAGGAAGGAAGGAGGGAAGGAAGGAAGGAGGGAAGGAAGAAGGAGGGAGGGAGGGAGGAAGGAAGAAGGAGGGAAATAAGAACCACATAATCAAATGGGAATTAGAATGACGATTTTAAATACGGTATGTAATATAAATAAGAGAGAGAGAGAGAGAGAGAGAGAGAGAGAGAGAGAGAGAGATAAGAGGCCGCTATCATCCCTGCTTTATCAGGAATCTTTATCACAGTCACCAACACCACACCCCACTACCACAACTACCACCATCACAACTACCAACTTTACCATTACTACCACTATCCTCACAACTACCAACACCACACCCCACTACCACAACTACCACCATCACAACTACCAACTTTTCCATTACTACCACTATCCTCACAACTACCAACACCACACATCACTACCACAACTACCACCATCACAACTACCAACATTTCCCTAACTACCACTATCCTCACAACTACCAACACCACAGTTCACTACCACAACTACCACCTACATCACAACTATCAGCATTTCCATAGCTACCACCATTACAGCTACTACTTAATCTCAGCCTCAGCACTACCACAACTACCATCATCACAACCAGACCTTTCCCTAACGAAACTACCACTACAACCACCATTAACTACTACCACCACCTCAACTACTACCACGACCACAACCTCCCCTACTACCACCATCACGACCACAATAACAATCCCTACAATGAAAGCAACCACTACAGGACTAACCACAACTACCACAATCCACCACAACCACCACAATACCACAATCACCACAACTACCACAATCACCACAACTACCACAATCACCACAACTACCACAATCACCACAACTACCACAATCAGCCACAAGAAATGACTCTAGTTTTGATCCTGTAAGCGCTAAGAAAATAGGATGGGGTATACTTGCACAACTTAGATATATAGATAGATAGATAGATAGATAGATAGACAGACAGACAGATAGACACAATGATACTCGCCGATAGATAGAAAAACATTGATATACAGATACAGTAGTCCTATACAGTACATCTATTGACTAAGGTAGGTATAAACAGCGATAGATAAAAAGGTAAAGGGAGAACAGAGATAGAGGGACAGATAAGGTGGATAGATAGATAGACTGATAGATAAATAACTAAATACCTAACATAAAGATAACTGCAGATAATATGGATAGATTGTGAAGAGATTTAGATAGAGATATGGATCTATACGGTCTGTGAGAGAGAGAGAGAGAGAGAGAGAGAGAGAGAGAGAGAGAATGCATGGACGAACTGAAATATGGTGTACAGCATGTATGTATGTATGTATGTATGTATGAAATGAGACAATGAATTAATAAACGAAGAGGCATATGAGAAAATAACGAAGGCTATATAAAATGAATGAGTGAATTACACAAGTGAAAGGATAGATGCAAAATAAACACGATAGATAAGGAGATGTAACACTAGGAATGAATGAACTGAGAATTGAATGTGCGAATGAATGACACGATAGATAAATGAATGGGTGGATAGATAAATGGATAGATACGCTAATGATAAGTGAATAAATGAAGAGAATATTGAATGCATGTGTGTATAACAATAAAGATTAATTGATGAAGGAGTGAGTGAAATTAACTGAGAGAGAGAGAGAGAGAGAGAGAGAGAGAGAGAGAGAGAGAGAGAGAGAGAGAGAGTAGGGAAAGAGAGTGAGTGAGAGTAAGAGAGTCACGCTCACTCATGTTCAGCTCCCCTTTAAGGTCTTCTGTGATGTGTGTGTGTGTGTGTGTGTGTGTGTGTGTGTGTGTGTTGGTGTCTCTCTCTCTCACTCTCTCTCTCTCCTCAGTCTTTATTTTTTGAGAACATCCACCCAATACTCTCTCTCTCTCTCTCATCTTTCTTCCCTCCCTTCCTCACTGTGTTCCTCCAAGCCTTTTAAATCCTTCCTTTCCTTCCTCCCATTTTCCTTTCCTTCCTTTCATCATTCCATCCTTCCTCTCATCTTTCCTTCCTTCCTTCCTTCATGCTTCCCCGTTCTTTCTCTTTCCCTTCTCGCTCTTCCTCTCCCTTCTTCCTTCATTCTCCTCTCTAACACCTTAATCCTCTTCCTCTTTCCTTCCGTCTCTCGTCTTCCCTTCTTCCTTCCTTCCATATCTTATTCTCTATTCCCTTTCCCTTTTTCTTTCCCTCATTTCTTTCTTCCTTCCCTACCTTTCCTTTCCTTCCTTCATCTCTTCCGTATTTTCTTTCCTTACTCTTTCACCTTCCTTTTTATTCTTTCACATCCACTGTCTTCTTCCTCCTTTCCTTCACTTTCTTCCTTCTTCCTCTATTTCTTCCCTTCCTTCATCCTTCTCTCTTCTCCTCACTTCCTTCCTTTTCTTTACATCCCTCTTTCCTCTTCATCTCCTTCCCCTCTTCCTTCCTTCCATTTTTTCAACTTAAATCGCTTCCTTGCTCATTTCTCCTTTGTCTTCGCGTCTCTCTCTCTCTCTCTCTCTCTCTCTCTCTCATCATTAACCCGACAAAACAAAGCGAGGAGTGATTAAAGGAAAGTACAGAGAGAGAGAGAGAGAGAGAGAGAGAGAGAGAGAGAGAGAGGAGAAATATGGACGAAACGGGAGGGAGGAAAGTGAGAAAGAGAAAAAATGAGAAAGACAAAAGGAAAAATAAAGATAATAAAAAAGTTATATAAAAAGTTAGACAATTGATGAGTCTCTCTCTCTCTCTCTCTCTATCTATCTAGCTACTTATCTATCTATCTATCTGTCCCCATCCTTAAACTGACTATCTGGGATCACTCTCTCTCTCTCTCTATCTATCTATCTGTCCTCATCCTTAAACTATCTGGGATCTCTCTCTCTCTCTCTCTCTCTCTCTCTCTCCCCTCATCACCCGTGTTAACATTATGCTAATCGTGTCTGGCATGTGTTAAAATAAATGATAATGGAGAGGCGTAGTGGTGATAATTCTCATCACACACATCACCCTAACACACCACAATATATTACCCTGACCTGAGAATTATTGGTCAGGGGGGGGTCATTATTTGGTGATTGTTATTATTATTAACGTCATTATCATCATTATTATCACCACCACCGTCATCACCATCATAATCATCATCATTAATTTTTACCACCACCACCACCACCACCATCATCATCTTCATCGTCATTATCATCAATTACAAAATAATAATAATAATAATAATAATAATAATAATAATACCGTGATGATGATGATAATAATAATAATAATAATAATAATAATAATAATAATAATAATAATACCACCACCACCATCATCATCATCTTCATCGTCATTATCATCAATTACAAAATAATAATAATAATAATAATAATAATAATAATAATAATAATAATGTCAATTTTGACTCCCAGAAAAAACTACAGCAAACCAATACATAAAAAAATCTTATTATAGTATTTTGCAGTATGAACAAAGTCAACATAAGCCTACATATATATAATCCAGGTAGGCCTATACTATTTCTAGGATGAAGTGGGTCGAGAGGCCTACAGATAAAATTCGCTTATGTTATTTCTAGGATGAACAAAGTCACCCTAGGCCTATATATAATCCGGCTATACTATTGCTAGGATGAACGAGGTCAACATAGGCCTATATAATCTGAGTATATTATTTCTAGGATAAACTAGGTCAGCATAGGCCTAACCCTGCCCTACGCCTACTGGTAAGTTTATATTGAAGTGATGACGTATTGCTCTCTCTCTCTCTCTCTCTCTCTCTCTCTCTCTCTCACGGTGATATTCAAAGCGGCGTTCGTGATTCCGTAATACCTTTTCCTTGGCGATTTATATTGCCAATTATACCGCAGTATTTTCTTGTATGTCACTAATGCAAACCATATAGATATTAAAATGATCTGAATAAAAATAAATACATCAAAAATAATAATAATAATAATAATAATAATAATAATAATAAGAAAAAAATGTAGAGGAAGGAAATGATAACAAATATAAGAACAAAAACACTAACAATATACTACTACTACTACTACCGGTACCGTACTATTACTACTACTACCGGTACCGTACTACTACTACTACTACTACCACTACCGGTACCATACTATTACTACTACTACTACTACTACTACCGGTACCGTACTACTATTACTACTACTACTACTACTACCGGTACCGTACTACTATTACTACTACTACTACTACCGGTACCGTACTATTACTACTACTACTACTACTACCGGTACCGTACTATTACTACTACTACTACTACTACTACTACTACCGGTACCGTACTACTACTACTACTACTACTACCGGTACCGTACTATTACTACTACTACTACCGGTACCGTACTATTACTACTACTACTACTACTAAAAACATGAGGGGCAAAAAGGGATGGATGATGGGAGGAGAAAGGAATAAAGAAAGGGAGAGAAGGAAGGGGAAAGGGAGAGAGAAGGGAGGGGAAATGCCGGTCCATATGTGAGAGAGAGGAGGGGAAGGGAGAGGAGGGAGGAGAGGGAGAGGGTGTGTGAGAAAATTATTAGTTGACCATCGAGTGAGAGAGAGAGAGAGAGAGAGAGAGAGAGAGAGAGAGAGAGAGAGAGAGAGACTTAACCTTTTATATAAGGTAGATTAAATTTGGTAACGATATAAGAGAGAGAGAGAGAGAGAGAGAGAGAGAGAGAGAGAGAGAGAGAGAGAGTGGCGGCAACATCAAAGAACACAGGTGGGGGTCGCTGTCTGTCACCTCCAGGGGGTTAAGGGCGGGAGGGGGGAGGGGGAGGGGGCGCTGATAGTGGAGGGAGGGAGGGAG
>NC_137003.1:55879826-55882326 GCF_032717465.1 Coenobita brevimanus | reverse complement strand
CACACACACACACACACACACACACACAGCATAATCTTCCCACTCTGTACCCTTATCTAACACCTCCCTCGCCACTGTACCGTCGTCCATGTATGGTACCGGTACCGTTTAGCGCTCTGGCTGCCTTAATCTGTACCCTCTACGGTTTTTGCACCTCCCCCCGACCCCCCGCTGATGCCCCCTCCCCTCTTCCCTGTTGATCCCCCCTCCCGACCCCCCTCCCCCGGTGACGCCCCCCTCCCCCGCTGACGAAGAGACCACCTTATTTTTCGTTTTTTTTTTTTCCCCACCCCTGTTAACACCCTCACGCCCGGCGCAACTCTACAAGCTGAGTCAAAAAGTAAGATGTCCCCAACTCTACAGGGGTGGTTCAAAAGTAGGGAACTGAGCGGGAAATATCTGTGTAGCTCCCTTTCTCCTATTAATGGCTTTTGAGTCACCCTGTGGTATTCTACACCAGGTGACGCAAAAGATTTCCTTCGATGGAGTGAGTCATACCAGCCCATTTCAGTGAATCATAATAATAATAATGATAATAATAATAATTTCCTTGGTTACACTGGGACGCAAAACCCAAACCGTAACACCTTCGTTAGTGCTATTTAGGGAACCCTCGCTTTAAAAAAAATAAATAAATAATAATAATAATAATAATAATAATAATAATAAAAAAGCTACTCAACTTTATCCCTACCCATTAACTCCCATCACTGGCAAACCCTCCCCTGTACCCTACCAACCCCCTTGACTGTACCATTCCTCTCCTATATGTACCTTGTCACACTACGGTACCTCGTGTCCAGTACTCTTCCACCCATACGCTGTACCATTACACACTATGGTACCCTTCCAACCTCTCCCCTACACCCTACCACACTCTCCCCTACACCCTATCACACTCTCCCCTTTACCATTCCGGTCCTTTATGGTACGGTACCTTGCCATCCCCTCCCCTGTACCCTGCTCCCCTCCCCCCTGCCCGTCTTTGTCGCCCCCTACCCTACCCTACCCTACCCCACCCAGACGTGGCAGTCATCAAGTGTACCCTGTCTGTACCTCATGCACTTCCCCACACCCCCACACACCCCACCCTCCCCCTCAATCCTCCCCCCTCCCCCTCCGACTTCTCCTTGCCCTCCCCTGGCTTACCCCGGTCCGTCTCGCCTTGCCCTGCCTTGCCCTTCCTTGACTTCGCTTGACTTTCCTTGCCCTGCCCTGCCCAACCAATCCTACCCTTCCTTTCCTTGGCCTGCACTACACAACTCTCTTCTATCCTGCCCTTCCTTGCCCAAATTCATCCTGTTCTGCCCTGCCCTGCCCTGCCCTACCAACCCCATCCTTTCCCCTCCCTGTCCCACCCTTCCCCTGCCTTACTCTCTCCCCTGCCTGCCACCTCGCCCTTCCCCTCCACCTTATAACAAACGCCCCTTAAAAAGTACCAAAGGGTCTTGCTGTTTGCTTTCCTTAGACCAGTGCTCTCTCTCTCTCTCTCATTCCTATCCCCCACTCTTCACTCCCTTTCCTTTTCTTGTCCTATTTTTTCTTCTTTCCCCTCCCATTCCCTCCCTTCCCTTGTGTCTTCCCCTTCCTTCCCTTCCCCTCCCCCTTCCTTCCTTCCATCCCTCAGTCCCTACCCCTCCATTCCTTCCAGCCTTCCCTTCTTCCCACCTCCATCCCCTAGTTCTTCCTTCCCTTCTCTCCCGTATGTCTTCCCCTTCCTCCCTCCCCTTCCCTCCTTCCCTCCCCCCTCATGCTCAGTGGGTGTCTAGCTTTCTTCTGGCATGGAGGCGGAACATCCAGTTTTTATGCCTCTTTATTCTCAACATTACCCCCTCCACCTCCACCTCCACCTCCACCTCCACCTCCTGTTTTTCCTGCACTTTTACACAAGAATGCTGTTTTTACCTCTGTCTTTCTGGCTTCCTCTTAGTCTTTATTTTTCTTTGCTGTCTTTCTATCCTCTCTCCCTCTCTCATTTTTTTAATCTCTCATCCCCCCTCTCTCTCTACAAGTCTATCTACATCTGTCTATCCAGCTTTCTCTCTATCCTCAGTTTCCTTTTCCTACTCTCTCTCACTCTTCACCATTACATATTACACCTAGGAACTGCATATATTATTTGCACAGCCAATTTTCGAGATAAATGCCCTTTTTTTTTCCCATATATATATTTTTTCTTTATCTCCCTATTAATTTCTTCTTTTTTTTTTCAGTTCACTCTTCCTATATTATTATTTTATTGTCTATCTGTCAACTTTATTCTGTCTCATCTTTTGATATCTTTTTTGTGAGTTGTTTCTTTGTTACTGTCGTTATTATTTCTGTATTATTATCATTATTATTATTATTATTATTAGTAGTAGTAGTAGTAGTAGATGATGTTGTTGTTGTTGTTTTCTGTTTTCTTCACCTGTTTCTTTCATTAATATTCATATCCTTTCCTCGCTTTTTTCATTCAGGAATCTCACCTTTTTCCTTCTTTTCCCTCCGTTCTTCTTTT
>NC_137003.1:55867326-55874826 GCF_032717465.1 Coenobita brevimanus | reverse complement strand
AGAGGGGAGAGGAGAGAGGGGAGGGGAGGGGAGGAGGAATGAAAGAGGGAAGAGGGAAGGGAGACGGATGGAGGGAGGGGGAGGGAGGGGAAGGGGGAGGGGGAGGGAGGGGAAGGGGGAGGGGGAGGGGGGATATGGATGAGTAGGTGGGGCGTCTGGGATAAGAGACGAGGCTAAATGAACATCACTTTCCCACACACATAGACTAAACACTTCAATACGATGCTAGTCACGAAGAAGTGCTATGGGAAGGAGGTAGAGCTGCGGCTGTCTCTTTCTACCCATGACCTCTGTGGAATAAGCAGCAGAAAAAAAAAAAAAAAAAAAACTTGGCCAAATTAAGGTGAAAAAACTGTAGCCCTATTTCCTGCCATCCCTAACACCTCTTCGTTAGCGATTTATTTTTTAATATGGCTGGTTGATTTCCTTCTGTACGTTACTTATGCAGAGTATGACGACAGTGGACTTATTTATGTAACACAGAGGAGAAGAGTAAGGTGTAATAAGCAACACAAACCGCTTTAAAAAGGTGTTAGGGTAATAGTGTCGCACTGTATGTGGATTTAGATATGCTGTAGCACTATCCCTTAGCGATTTATCCATCACATGTATAGCACAATCTCCTCGTGTGTGTTACTGATGCCACCTATATCGATATTATGACAAGTCACACGGTATAGCATGTCAAGGTTTAATATGCAAAATAAACCGCGAAGGAAGAGCTGTTAAGCAAGCCCGCCATGCCACCTAGAAGGTAAGGTAGACAATGGCAAGATGTAGTATGGAAAATAAATAGCTAAGGAAAAGGTGTTACGAAGCCTCTCATGCCAGAAAAAAACACACAGTAGAGAAAGTCAAGGTGTAGTATGCAAAATAAATCGCTAAGGAAGAGGTGTTAGGAAGGCGGCCCTGCCACTGTTCCGCACTACTGCAGACCACAAAGCCTCGGAATTTCCACCACACAGTCCACGGAGGCCATCGAAAAAAAAAGAATAATAAAAAAAAAATAATAATAATAATAATAAGAAAAGAATAAAAGGAAAGGAGACAATAAGATGTGAAAGGTCATAGTACTGAAGAGGTTAGTCATTTGGTAGAGACGGGTATTATTTTAGGCTAGAAAAGCGATACAAAAATTTATAAATAAATAAATATATAAATAACAGAGAATGGAGAGGAGAAGTAACGAGAGGGAAGAGGAGGCGAGAGGAGAGGAGAGAGGGAAAGACTGGAGGAGGGAGAAAGGAGAGGAAAAGAGAGAAGAGGAGAGAAGTGGAGAGAAGAGGTGAAGTGATAGAATCCCTCACTGACACTACCTAGTCTGTATATTTATCTCTCAGGCTAAACTCTCTCTCTCACACACACACACGCACACTACCACCATCAAAATCATCACTACCACCAATATCACCAAGTTTACCAACATAACTAAATCATCATCACCCTAACCATCACACCTACCAACATCAACACCACCACCACTACCACCATCCTCCTACCCCTCCTCCTCCTCCTCATCTCACTCCTCATCCCAATTATCATTCTTCTCTTCATCCATCCCCTCCCTCTCCCCTCTCCTTTCCTCTCCCCTCCCCTCCCTCTCCCCTCTCCCCTCTCTCTCCTCCCCTCCCTCTCCCCTCTCCTTCCCTCTCCCCTCTCTCCACCCCTCCCTCTCCCCTCCTCTCTTAGCTGCATCTCAGCTCATCATCTTCCTACCTCTACGCTCTTATTTTCTCTCTTCTCCCCTCTCCTCTCCTTACTTCTCCTTTCCTCTCCTCTCCTTTCTTCCTCCTCCCTCTCTCTCTCTCTCTTCACAATCTTCTAGCCTCTTCTCTTCCTTCCATAAATCCTCTTCTACTTTTCCTTTCCTCTCCTCTCCCCTTAATCTCCTCCTCTTCTTCTTCAACTTCTCCTCTTCCTCCTCCTTCTCCCTCCCACTTATCATTCTTCCCCCCCTCCTCCTCTCCCCCCCTCCCGCCATAGAGTAAACATCCCACAGAGAAGTACTGTTCAGCCCATCATCATCATCATCATCTCCCCCCACCCCACCCCACCCCCTCCCTTCTCCCCCCCTCCCCTCGTCTGCTCTATCATCCTCTTTTTTACCTCTTTTTCTGCCCTCTCTCTTTTGCTCTCTTCTTACGAATTCTTTTCCTCTAATTCTCCTTCCCTTTCCTCTTCTCCTCAGCTTTCTCTCCTTCGTCCCCTCCCTTCTTTTTCTCTTCTCTTCGCATTTTCCTTTCCTTGATCATCGCCTCCTCCCCACCTTCTCTCCCATTACTCTCTTCCTCCCCCTCCTCTTCTCCCTTTTCTTCCTCCACTCCATTTCCTTCTACCCAAATTCTTCCTTCCTCTCCTCCCCTCTCTTCTCCAGTCCTGTCCTTCCCTCCTTCCCTTTCCTTCCCCTCTCCTCTCCCCTCCGTTCCCCTTCCCTTCCCTCCCCTCCGGTCTCCTCTCCTCCCCCCTCAGGTCAGCTGTGGTATCAGAACACAAGTGTTTATTGTGTGAGAGGAGGGGAGGGGAGGGGAGGGGAGACAGAGAGGAAGGGAAGGGAGGGGAAGGGTGGAGAGGGGAGGACGGGAGGGATGGGGATGGAGGGCAGAGGACGGAAAAATAGGGAGAGGAGAGGCGAGGACAGAAGAGAAGACAGGATAGAAGAGAGATGGAATGGACTGGGAATAAGATGGGAATGAGGAGAAGGAATGGGTGGAGGGTCGGCAGGGGAGAGAGGAAAGGAGGGAAGAATAGGAGTAATGGAGGGAGACATCCTCAAACACACGTCTCCTCTTAACATGCCTCATCTCTCTCTCTCTCTCTCGTTCACTCAGTACTCAGTAGCATAAGTGGGTGGTCTGTCCCCTCCCCTTATCCCTCCCTCTCATGGCTATCTCTCCCTCCCCTTACTCATTCTTCTCCCCCTCCCTCCCTCCCTCTTTACTCCTCCCCCCATACTCCCTCTCTTTCTCCCTCACATCTTTCCTTTTACCCCTCTTCTTCTCTCCCTTAACCATCCTACTTTCTTCCTCCTCCCCCCTTTCTCTCTCCATTTCTTCGCACCCTCTCTTCTCCCCCCTCCCCTCTTCTGTTTCTATTCTCTCTCTCTCTCTCTCTCTCTCTCTTAAATGTGAAATTGTATAAGAAAATTAAAAAAAAAAAAAAAACGAGGTGTGTGTGTGAGAGAGAGAGAGAGAGAGAGAGAGAGAGAGAGAGAGAGAGAGAGAATAACATATCACAAGTTAGTGTAATAAAAACACATAATTTGAAGGTAAACGAAAATAAATGGGAGTGTAAAGAAAAAAGATGGGTGGTAAATCGCAAATAACGGAGCCAGTAAAAGAAGAGGTGTAAAAAGAGAGCAACATTAAAGAGTAAGTGAAGAGAGGACAGTGAAAGAGAGCAACGTAAACAACATCGTAAGAGCGAATACCGTAAAGGGAGTCGAGATAAACTAAAACATCGCATAAGAGACCGTCGTAAAATTAAACACAATAAAGGCATATCGTAATAACCATCGCGTAAAGACTATCGTAAAGAGAAGCATCGCGTAGAGCAGAAAAAGAAAGACATAAGAATCAAAAGAAGACAGTATTTTATTAGTGAAATATGCGTGTAAAATGACTTGAGAAAGGCGTCAGAGAGTAAGGTGAAGAATTAGCGTAAATGAGGAATGCGTACATGTGGGTGGAGTACACGTAGAGGTGAGGGGGAGAGGCAGAGGAAGGGGGAAGGGGAAGGTGATGGGAAGGGGAGGGAAGGGGGAAGTGAGAGAAACAGGGAGAGGAGGGAAGAAGAGAGTAGAAGAGGGAGAGAGGGGACAACATGAGGGGAAGGGAGAGGGGAAGGAAGGGAGAGAGGGAGAGGACGAGGGAGGGGGTGTGGGTGTAAGGAGGTATTGCTATATTCTGAGTGGAGGCAGGGACGGAGGAGGGAGAGAGGGAGGGGAGAGGCGAGGGGAAGGAGGGTGGGAAAGGCCAGGGGGAGAGGGAGGGGAGGGGAGGGGAGGGGAGTGAACAGAGGGAGGGGGAGGGGAAGGACTGTTATATTTTGACCACTACCAAGTCAAGTGCTAATCCCCAGCCTACTCTCTCTCTCTCTCTCTCTCTCTCTCTCTCACTCTCTCTCTCTCTCTCTCTCTCTCTCTCTCTCAGCACATTTTAAGATCTTTTTTTTACTCTTCCCTCCTTCTCTTCCTTCCCTCCGTTCCTCCACTCTCTTCCCCTCTCCTCTCCCTCCGTTCCTCCCCTCTCCTCTCCCTCCTCCCTCCGTTCCTCCCCTCTCCTCTCCCCTCTTCCCTCCCTCCCTCAAGGCACGAGCTGGCCACGTTAACACTCAATAGCATAATAACAGGGAGAGGCAGGCAGGGAGGGAGGGAGAGAAGGTGGAGAAGAGGGAGGAAGGGAGGGAGAGAAGGCGCAGAAGGAGGGAGGAAGGGAGGGAGAGAAGGTGGAGGAGTAAGGAGGGAGGGAGGGAATCGGGGAGAGATGGAGAGGAACGGAGGGAGAAGGTGGGGAGGAAGGGAGAGAAGTAGGGAGACAGAAGGTGAGGGGAAGGGGCTGAAAGACAAGGAGAGAGAGAGAGAGAGAGAGAGAGAGAGAGAGAGAGAATGGAAGGGGACGGGGAGGAAAGGTGACAAGGAAGGGAGGATGAAGGCACAGGGAGCAAAACGGGAGGGAGAACGGAGAAAGGAGAGAAATGGGAGGAGAGACAGAGAGGAGGGGGAGGGGAAGGAGAATGGAGAAAGGAGAGAGACGGGGAGATAGGGGGGGGGAGGGAGAGGCAGGTGAGGGAAGCAAAAAGACGGGAGTGAAGGAAATGAGACAAACATTTCGAAGGGGAGGGGAGGGGAGGGGAGGGGAGGGGAGGGGAGAGGTCAAAACCAGCTGGGGAAAAGATGACGTCACAAGATTGGAAGGAAGGGGAGGGGAGGGCAGAGGAGAAAAGAGGGCAGGGGAGGGAGACAAAAGGAAAGGGGAGGAGAGGGAAGAGGCAAGGGTGGGAAATGGAGAACAGGGAAAGGAAAGGAACGACAATAAGAAAATGATAAGACATTGAGAAGAGTAGGAAAGATGACACATAACTTGAGAGAGAGAGAGAGAGAGAGAGAGAGAGATTGACCTACCTTGTTGTTTCACCTGTTTTACTTCAACTCTCTCTCTCTCTCTTCCTGCATCCTAAGTTTTATATATATATATATATATATATATATATAAAACTTAGGATATACTTTTCAAACAGGAAGGGTTAAATACAGAGAAAGAGAGAGAGAGAGAGAGAGAGAGAGATGAGGAAAGGAGAGAAGACAAGGGCGGGAGGAAAGTTGAGAGAGACAGAGGGCACGAGAGGGCAAGAGGGAGGAGGAGGAGGGGGAGGGGGAGGAGGAGGAGGTAAACCAAAAAGAGAAGAAGAAAAGAGGAAGGCAGAAGAGGAGAGAAGAGAAGAGGGAGGTGGAAGAGAAGTAGAGAGAAAGGAGGGAAGAAAAAAATGAGTGGAGGGGAGGAGCAGGGCAGGAAGAAACGGACGGGAGGAAGGGGAGAGAGGGAAGGAGAAATTAGAAAGAGGAGAGGGAGGGAAGGAAGAGTGGGAGAGGGAAGGAAAGGAAAGAATGATTGAGATCCCAAGAAGAAGTGATGGAAACTGAGACAGGAAGAAGGGAAAGGAGGAAGGAAGGAAAGAGAAAGGGAGGAAGGAAGGACAAAGGCAGGAAAAGGAGGGAACGGAGGGCAGACAAAGAAAGGCAGGAAGGACAGACGAAGGACGGAAAAAGGAAGAAAAAAGGAAGGAAGGAATGAAGCGAGGGAGGAAGGATATTGCAGAACAGGAAGGAAGGAAGGAAGGACAAAGGAGGGAGGGACAACAGTGCAGCAGAGGAAAGGAAAGGGTCAAGCAAGAACAAGGATAGGAAGAGGGAGGGCGGGAGGGAGAGAGGGAGGGGGAAGGAGGGGGGGGATAAAAGACGTGGATAGACAAGGAGAGAGGACGGTTGAGAGGGGAGGGGAAGAGGGAGGGGCGGAGGGGGGGAGGGAAGGAGAGAGGCGGAGGGGGGGGGAGGGAGGGAGAGAGGCATGCAGGTAGGGGTGGGAAAGAGGATGAAGGGAGGGAAGGATGACAGAGGAAGGAGGCAGAGCGGGTTGAAAGGATGGAGGGAGAAAGAGTGAAACAGGAGGGTGAGATGTAAAGGGGGAGGGAAAGAAAGGAGAGAGAAAAAAGAGAGAGACAGGTGAGTGGAGAGAGAAAGAGAATGTACTCGTAAAATAGACAAGATGTGAGGATGGAGGAGGGGAGAGAGAAAGGAATGAATATGGGGAGAGAAGTGGGAGGCAGAGAGGAGGGGGAGAGAAGAGAAAGAAGAGGGATGGAGGGTGAATCAAGAGGAGAGGCGGGGGAGGGGGAGGGAGGAGGCAGGACTGGATGAAGTAGGGGTGAGGCAGGAGAGAGAGGAGGGGGTTAGGAAGGCGGGGGGAGGCAGGAGAGGAGGGGGTTAGGAAGGCGGGGGGAGGCAGGAGGCGGGGGGAGGCAGGCGGGGTAAGGCAGGATTCGTATCTGACCAAACAGGATTCGACGCTTCATTATGCATTCTGAGGCAGCAGGTCGCGCAGGCAGGCAGGCAGGCAGGCAGGGTGATAGTGAGTAGGCACATACACTAAGGCTAGGCAGCAGTGTTAGCAGGTAGAGAAAAGGTACATTAGAAGGTAGATTAGACGGTAGAATATTACAATAGGTAGACAGCCTAAAGATTCACAGGACAGACACACAGGTAGCGATGGTAAGGGGTGGCTGAAAGGTAGACAGGTGGATAATGAAGGGTAGACAGGTCGATAAATTGGTTGACAGATATAGCAATGTGTACCTACGGAGAGACGGAGTTACTTCCAATGGTGGTGATAATGATAATGATAATGATGACGGCGACAACGATGATGACGATGACGATGATGATGATGAAGGGAGGCAGCAGACAGGAATATAGCATGCAAAACACAGGTGGTCCCGGCCTACTGTAAACAGGAGGCCTTCAGCACCGGCCCCTGAAATCCGCTGACTGACACATAGGCCTACGGGACTAGTTAAAAGTAAAGAAATAATTAAAGACCAAAATAACGGAAGAAATGAAGTTGCTCACCTACACATGCTCTCTCCACCAGCTCTCTCTCTCTCTCTCTCTCTCATTTTTTTTAACTCTTTTTCATTCATTCATCTCCCTCATTGTCATCTCCTTTCAGTTTTTAAGCCCCCTTCTCTCTCTCTCTCTCTCTGAACCCATTCACCTCAAGAGTCTAGCAACATTTTTATGCATTTTCTAGTTACCAATGGATGATTTTCTCCAATTTAGCAAAGACTTCTCGTAGTGAAGAGGTTATCATCATCATCATCATCACCACCACCACCATCACATCATCATCATTCACCACCACCACCACCACTATCATCATCACAACCACCACCACCACCACCACTATCATCATCACAACCACCACCACCACCACCACTATCATCATCACA
>NC_137003.1:55859826-55862326 GCF_032717465.1 Coenobita brevimanus | reverse complement strand
ATATTGAGTTCACACACACACACACACACACGCTCAATAAACCACAAATAACATCTCTCCGGCCATCTATCAAGGCTATTCAATATTACTCCATCTATCTTTCACTGATACCGATTCTATCTATCTGTCTATCAATCTAAGTAAGATCTATCTACCCCCATTCCCGTAGCATTTATCTATCTAATGTCGTATCTATTTTTAACTTGGATATTATTATAAAGCCAACGCATCTAAGTAGTTTCTATCTATCCATACATACATCTATCTAGGCTGCGTCTCTATCTATCGAAAAAAATCTATTGTCAAACGTCGCATCCTGACTGAGGGGTGGACCTCACACACACACACACACACACACACACACACACACACACACACACACACCTCAATAAACACGATAATCCTACTTACGCAAACACAGTCAAACCTAAAAAACACAGAGAAGCGACGAAGCAAGACTGAATCATACGGCGTTTGGGAGGAAACAGACAAACATACACAAGCAACTATCTTATGTGTGTGAGGGGGACACACACACACACACACACACACACACACACACACACACACACACATTCTGGACATAGGGTAATGCATACATACAGACGGAAGTGTAAATACAACGACACATACTGTACAAGGTTACCGTACATAGCCTACACACACACACACACACACACACACACACATCAATTGTACACATGTATACAAAAGCGTTGTGTATTGCTTACAGCGAATACTGAATACAGTATTGACCCGTACACGCTTTATTGCATACACACAATAGCTTCTGTGCCCGTACCACACACACACACACACACACACACACACACACACACACACACACACACACACACAGAAATCATTTATAAAACTCGAACACATGCACAGACACAAACACTATCAAAACACACACACACACACACACACAAACACACACTCACACAAATAATTCATAACATTCAAACACAAGCGCTGACACAAGTACACACAGGTTAAACAAACATTAACATAAACACACACACACACAAATCATTGATACTACTCAAACTCCAGCAAACACACGCCAAACATACACTAACATAAATCATTCAAAAACATACAATTACTATAAAAGAAAAACTAAGCATCTATGAGCAAACACACTAGCACGAATACATAAGTTATTCACACACACACACACACACACACACACACACACGCCTCCCTTATACCCCAATCCATAACACAACCACTCATCTTACCTAACCTAACCTTACCTAAAATAATTAACACAAAAATTAAATGAGTGAAATTGAACAGAAATAAAATGAACGAAACGAAACGAAACTGAGGCAAACTAAGCGAAAATGACCTTAAACTAATCTAATCTAACCTAACATTACCACTATACTCTTTTTACTTTAACTTGGCCTAAAATTACCATCTCTCCTTCTTGAAGAGAGGCGTAGCAACAGGTTAACACTAGAATATGCTGATAGTCACGAAGAAGTGCTACAGGATGCCGAACCACAGCACTTCATTTTCCTGCCACTGAGCTACGAGAAATAAGCTGGAAAAGGACTTAAATCTAGACCAAGTTAAAGTGAAGAGAGTATAGCATAAAGTAACAATAATTAACCTACTTAATTTGACTAAAGAAAACTAACCTAATCTAACCTAATGTGTATTAATATGAAGTGACCTGGACTGACATTTTAACCTGTCAAGAGTGCATGAGAGGTTACGGTAGGTCAGGGTCATGCAGAAAGGGTGTGGATGAGAGAGAGAGAGAGAGAGAGAGAGAGAAAGAGACAGACAGACAGACAGACAGACAGAGAAGGGGGGGGGTTGTCCTCACAGCTGGTTCTTCCATCTACTTAACTGTCTAGTACAAGACCTCACACCTTGCCACATCTCTCTCTCTCTCTCTCTCCTCTTCCTACTACTACTGCTACTACAACTACTACTACTTCTCCCCCACTACGGCGGCAATGACCTCAATTGTCACGTTGCCATGACATTTATATAGTGTAAACAAAACTCACTCCCAACCCCCCCCTCTCTCTCTGTCTATTTATCTATCTAACAAACCCCAGCCGCTTCTGTCCCTACTCAACAACGACCCCTTCCACAGCACAGGCCACCCTCCCTCATAGACTCCCTCATATCACTTATACTGCCTCAATATTCCTAATACTTCTTTATACTCCTACCAGAACTCTTATACTTACATACAGGCTTCTCCTTATACCCATTATACTCTCACATTTCCTTACCTTATACTCCCTCATACCCCCTTATACTCCCCCCTATACTAGCCTACCTTATCTATGACGCAGGTGTACTGTCCTTACCTGGAAAAAACGGAAAATATGTAAAGTTACTGACAGACACAACAACAACAATAACAATAACAATAATAAAAATAATATAAAAAATAATACCGGTACTTGGTAATTATAATACAGTAATGGTAGCCTAGTAGTAGTAGTAGTAGTAGTAGTAGTAGTAGTAGTAG
>NC_137003.1:55792326-55857326 GCF_032717465.1 Coenobita brevimanus | reverse complement strand
AAGGGTGTGGAGCCGCAGTAACTGTTACCGATGCTGCGTCGTAACAACAGATTAACACTAGACTACGATGCTAGTCACGAATAAGTGCTTTTACGGAGAGAGAGAGAGAGAGAGAGAGAGAGAGAGATGGTAGTGTCACGGTGGGTGGTGGTGACAATGATACTGACAGCAGGAGGTACACACACACACACGCACACACACATGCACATATGGTAAACAAACATACACACACACAAAATACCAATACAGTACACAGACAAACAAACGTACACAGATAACCGCACATACATACATACATACATAGGCTTTATACATACCAACATCACGTTCTTACATAGGGTCCATAATTATACATGCTCTATACGCACACAAACATACACAGGCATACATGTCGGTACATACATAGTCATCCACACATGTAGAGTGTAAGTTAAATATACACACACAAGAATAAACGTACATAACAATAACAAAAATATAAACAAATGAAGAAAGAGATAAAGAAGGATGGTTAGGTAGGCAGACAGATAGACTGATAGATAGAAAAGAAAGTCGCTTAAGTGCACACGTTACGTAACACTAACAAGTATGGTTAGGTAGGCAGACAGATAGATAGACTGATAGACAGAAAAGAAAAAAGGAAAAAGTCGCTTAAGTGCACACGTTACGTAACACTACCAAGTACAAAATGCGTTACAAAACCAGGGTTACAGAATCAGGATGTGTGTAAATGCGTCAGAGAGAGAGAGAGAGAGAGAGAGGGGGGGGGAGAAGGTAAGTGACTGTAGGTAAGCAGAAAGGAGTTGGTAAGTAGGTAGAAGGGACAAGAATAGGTAGGTAAGTAGTCAGGTAAGGAGACGATGAGAAGACGGGGAGGGAAGGAGGGTGGGAGAGAAGAGAGAGAAAGAAGGGGAAGGGAGGGAGGGAGAGAGACAGACAGCGGAGGGAAGGATGGAGAGAAGGAGACCCACAAGGAGAGAGTGGAAGAGGAGACAACGGAGAGGGAGGGACGGGGAGAGGAGACAGACACCGGAGGGAGGGAGGGAGAAGGGGAGGTAAGCAACACCCCAACTGACATCATTATCACCCTTAAACACTGATGACACAGACGTCAATCTCCCTTGCTCCTTACTACCCTCCCCTCCCCCCTCACTCCCTCCTTCCCCTCCCTTGCACTCCTACGGTACCTCCTCCTCCCTCCCCTCCCCACCTGATTCTCTCTTGTTGGGGAGGGAGGGTAAATGGAAGGAAGAAAGGAGGGGGGGAAGGGAAGGAAAGAGAGAGGGGGGAAAGGAATGGAAGAATTTGGTTGTGAAGAGGAGGGAGGATAAAGAGATGAGGAGAGCAAGAACAGGAAATGAAAGAATGGAGAGAGAGAGAGAGAGAGAGAGAGAGAGAGAGAGAGAGAGAGAGAGAGAGAAGGGAGAGAAGGGGCAACCAACCACACCAGAAACACAAATAATGATGGGGCAGAGGGTGAGGGAGGAGGAGGGAGGAAAGGAGGGAAGGGGGGAGGGAGGGAGGAAAACGGAGGGGTAGAAGGTGAGAATTGTAAAGACGAAAGGGACGGAGGGAAGGAAGGAGAGAAGAGGGAAGGAGAGAAGGAAAATGAGATGATGATGATGATGATGTGAGGGATGCAGATACAGGGAAAGGAGGAGGGGGAGGGAAAGAATTATACTGATGTGGAAGGGAGAGGGAAGAGGAAGAGGTAAAAAAAAAAAAAAAATGCACAGGAGATGGGGAGGAGGACGAAAGGAAAATGGAGGTAGGGCAGTATGATGTCCTCTGAGGAGGCCACTTGCTTTTGTGAAGGTATCGTTCGTCAAATGTGGATGGTCTTTTACGTTGAGTTATGTGATTTATTTGTGTGTGTGTGTGTGTGTGTGTGTGTGTGTGTGTGTGTGTGTGTGTGTGTGTACAGGTTTGTCCCCATAGCAATCATTCACTCTAAACCAAACAAGAAAAAAAAAAACAATAACGAACACCTTCAGTCCAGTGATATACTTTCTCCACTATTTTTGTCCCTCACTGGATGACTTAACAAGCTTTCAAACTATTTCCGACAAGAGTTCAAAACACCCTTCACTATCCCTTTCAGTACAAGAAGCCAGTCCCAGCGTATGTAAAATGATCTGGTGGCTGCAAAAATAAAAATAAGTTACATATTAATAAGTTGGTTAAATAAAAAAGGTTATTGGATTGAAGGGGCTAAGTATTACTGAAACTTGTGTAAACTCGGAATACAATATGCAGTTCCTCTCTCTCTCTCTCTCTCTCTCTCTCTCTCTCTCTCTCTCTCTCTCACACACACACACACACACACACAAACCTCTTCGTTCGTACTTTGCCGGCATGTGAAAGGGTAAATTTTGGCTATCACTCTCCCTATTAAGACATGATCCTGTCCTGCAGTTCACTTCCGACTGAAAGATGGATATACAGAAGAGAAAAAGAGGAAACTGAGGGAGGGAATGAAGGTACGACGAAAAAGAGAGGAAAAAAGAGAAGGATGAGGGAAGGGAGGGAAAAGGTGAGGAATAAAGAAGGAAAATGGGAGGGAAGGAAAAAAAAAAGCGCAAAGAAGGGAGAGCAGGAATAATGACAAAGAAATGGAGGTAAAGAGAAAAAAGAGGGAAAATTAGAGGTATGGAGAGAAGGAATGAAAGCCAGCAGAGGAGGGAGGGTGGGAGGGAGGGATAAAGAAAGAGGTTGGGAGAGGACAAGTGAGGGAGGGGAGGGGAGGGAAAGAAGCGAAGAATGAGGGAAGGGAAGGAAGTAGAGATCGAGATATGAGAGAGATGGCTAGGGAAGAAAGGAGAGAAAAATGGAGGGAGGGGGAATGCAGAGGGGCGGGGGGGGGGCAGGGAAAGGGAGGAGAATGCAGGGAGGAATGAGGGAGTGAGGGTGGGGGTTAAGGAGGGAAGTAAGGAGGGATATGAAAGCGAGGAAGGAAAGGAGACAAGTATAAGAAAAGTGGGGAGGAATGTAAACAGGGATGGAGGAGGGGGAGAAAGAGACAGATAGATAGATAGATAGACATATACTGTAGACAGAATAACCACAGAGATAGATAGATATATAACGAGAGAGAGAGAGAGAGAGAGAGAGAGAGACCAAACCCAGACACAACCGCACCGCACCCACAGGCAGCCAAACCCGGTGCTTTAAACACAAATGATTTTCGTCTCTGCGGCCTTGTGCAATTAGGGTGAAATTAACTGATATCTGTAGGGTGGTTTAAGCCCTCGTGGAATACGGGGTTAAGGGAGGGGGTGAGGGAGAGGGAGGGAAGGGGGAGGGATATTCTGGAGGTGAGGACAATTGGAGGGGTAGGGGAGGAGAGGGGAGGGAGGGAGAGAATGAAGGAGGGGAGGGCAAAGGTAAAGAGACATTGGGAGGGGAGGGGGAGGGGG
The DNA here is from genome assembly GCF_032717465.1 of Coenobita brevimanus. Classification (NCBI taxonomy): domain Eukaryota; kingdom Metazoa; phylum Arthropoda; class Malacostraca; order Decapoda; family Coenobitidae; genus Coenobita; species Coenobita brevimanus. Next base: position 55,853,910 of record NC_137003.1, on the reverse strand, counting down.
AGAGGGAAGGAGGAGAGAGAGAGGAAGGGAGGAAGGAGGGGAGGAGAGAAGGGGAGGAAGGGAGAGACAAGGGGGGGAGGGGAAAGGGAGGAGCAGGGAAAAGATGGATGGAAAAACAGGAGAGAGAGAGAGAGAGAGAGAGAGAGAGAGAGAGAGAGAATGGTTAAGTGAGCTCTTGAAAAAATAAATCGTACTAAAAAGAGGCTAAGTGGCACCTCTCCCAATTCAGTGTTGCCAACGCTCCCTTCCATTAATATTTTCTACCTACCTACCTACCTACCTACATTCCCACCTTCCTACTTACGTTTCTACCTACGCAGCCTATTTACCTTCACACCTACCTACCTACCTTAACACATGCCTACCTATCATACTTCCTCACCTACCTACATTGCTACTTACGTGTTTACCTTCACACCTACCTACCTACATATCGTACTTACAATACCTTCAATCTTCAGAACTCATCTATCCTACTTACAAACTGCTCATTGGTACGTGCATACAGGTACTTACCGTCCTGCCTACCTACCCATTTATTTACCTACCTACCCCTCTTCCCTTCCTATCTTTCCTATCCTATCTGCCTACCTATCAGTCTCTCACCTACCTACCTACCTACCTACGGTCTACTAACTCTCCATACCTAGCCAACTGGTTCTACTTACCAACCTCCCACTGTACCTACCTACCTACCTACCTACGGTCTACTAACTCTCCATACCTAGCCAACTGGTTCTACTTACCAACCTCCCACTGTACCTACCTACCTACTTACCGGTATCTCTAATCTACCTACCCACCAACCACCAGCCAGTAGACGACGTAGATAAAAAGATACGCGAATAGAGGGTACATAATTGGTAGTTGTGGTGGAGGTGGTGGTAGTTGTGGTGGTGGTGATGGTGGTGGTGGTTGTGGCAAATATGATGATAATGATGATGACGCAATAATAATAACAATAATAATACTAATAACAACAACAGTACCGCAGTAGTAATGCAGTAATCGTAGTCATGTTAGTAGAATTCTCCCAACTGGTGAAAATTATGCTAGTTATGGTAGTGGTAATAGTGGTAGCGATGGTGGTAGTTGTGGTATTAATTCGTACAGCAGTTATCGTACCAGAATTTCCATATTTGCGATAGCTGTGGTGGTAGTAGTGGTAGCTGTGATGGTGGTAGTTATGGTGGTAGTTGTGGTAGCTGTGATGGTGGTAGTTGTGGTGGTAGTAGTGGTAGCTGTGATGGTGGTAGTTGTGGTGGTAGTTGTGGTAGCTGTGATGGTGGTAGTTGTGGTAGCTGTGATGGTGGTAGTTGTGGTGGTAGTAGTGGTAGCTGTGATGGTGGTAGTTGTGGTGGTAGTACTGGCAGCTGTGATGGTGGTAGTTGTGGTGGTAGTACTGGTAGCTGTGATGGTGGTAGTTGTGGTACCTGTGATGATTCTAGACAGGTAGTGGTAGGAATGATGGTAGCAGAAATCCAAATTAGTGAATGTTGGTAGTTGTGGTAGCTGTAATGGTGGTAGTAGTGGTAGTAATGATGGTGGTGATGATGGTAGCAGTAGCTGTGTTATATATGTTGTAAATAATGTTGGTTGGACGTCAAAATCAGCCAAAATGTTGGTAGTTGTGGTAGTGGTAATGGTGGTAGCGATGGTGGTAGTTGTGGTGGAAGGTCCTGGGGTTTTGGCTACCTCTAACCCCCACCCCCCTTTTCCCTTCCCTTTTGGCTAACCATACATTCTCTCTCTCTCTCTCTCTCTCACACACACACACACACACACACAATATATGGGAATGGAAGTAAACACATGGATAGATTGATAGATGGGTGGGATAGATTGAACGAGAGAGAGAGAGAGAGAGAGAGAGAGAGAGAGAGAGATTGTATTCCCAATCGTCTGCATTAATACTACTTAATCACTGCTGATGGGGAGGGGAGGGAGGGAGAAGGGGAAAGACAGGAAAGGGGAGAGGAGGGTAGGGAAGGAAGAAGGGGAAAGGCAGGAATGAGGAGACGAGGGGAGGTGAGGGAAGGAAGAAGGGGAAATGTAGGAAAGGGGAGAGGAGGGTAGGGAAGGAAGACGGGAAAAGGCAGGAAAGGGGAAAGGCAGGAATGAGGAGACGAGGGAAGGTGAGGGAAGGAAGAAGGGGAAAGGCAGGAAAGGAGTAGGGAGGGGAGGGGAGAGGAAAGAGAGAGCAGAGAAAGGGGAAGAGATGAATATTATTAATCAGGGCTGAGAGAGAGAGAGAGAGAGAGAGAGAGAGAGAGAGAGAGAGAGAGAGAGAGAGAGAGAGAGAGAGAGAGAGAGAGAAGGAGGACTAATTAAATAAATTACATCATCCTCGTCTCCCTCACCTACGCACTTGGACAAATATACCGAAGGATAGACAGGTAGACAGACAGACAGCTTAAACAGATAGACAGATACAGACAGACAGACACAGATAACCTAGATAAAACAACAGGCAGCATAAATAAACAAGAGCAAAATCAGATAGAAAACAAGATAGAGATAAATATATAATAAATAAATATATAAATCACAGTCTCACCCAGGCACTATCTCACTCCCTAGCACCTCTTCCTTAGCGATTTATTTATAGATAGGTGTGGTTCATATTCTTGTGTACGCCAGGTAAGTAAGGTGAGACGATACTAGAAGGATTTACATAACACACATGTTAGTATGGGGGGGTGCAATAACCAAAAATAAATAGCACAGGAAAAGGTGTTAGGGAGCTTTACCACCACATACACACATCCTTGATCTTTTTCACTCTTACCCAGTTCTCTCGGGTGAAAACATAATGAGGCAGACTACATACTATGGTTAATTATATATATATGCGCGTTTTCACAGTAAGTAAAATGTGTTAAATGACTGCCTTTTCTGAGAGAGAGAGAGAGAGAGAGAGAGAGAGAGAGAGAGAGAGAGAGAGAGAGAGAGAGATTTCAAGCTACAAGGGAAAAAAATAGAGTACAAAAGGGTGAATTAATGAAGGAATATGGGAGACGAATAATATTGGAGATAACGAAGAAATAAAAAAGAATATAAAGAAAGAGGAAAAGGTGACAAGATAAATTAAAGGAGAAAGGATGAAGAGAAAGAGAGAAAGAAGAGGGATAAATTAAAGAGAGAGAGGCGGGAAGACGGAGGCGAAAGGAAATTAAGGGAACAGAGAAGGGGAAGAGAAGGGAAGAGGGGAAGGGTGACAAGTGAGGAACGAGAGGAGGAGGAGGAGGAGGAGGAGGAAGGGTGGAAGGAAGGAAGGAGGGAAAGAGGGAAGGAAGACAAGAGAGTGAGAGGAGTAAGAGGAAATAAAAAGAAGAAATAAAATGAAGGAAGAAGGGGAAGAGAAGGATGATGATGATGATGATGATGATGATGATGATGATGATGATGATGATGATGAGGAGGAGGAGGAGGAACAGAACGCAGAGGAAGAAATATGTGTAATAAGGAGAAACAGCAAGAGGACACAAAGTAAGGAAGAGGAGGAGGTGGAAGAGGGGAAGAAGAGGGGAGAGAATGAAGATGCGAAGAGGAGAGGGAGAGAGAAGATAAGAGGAAGGGGAGAGACATAATGAGCGACACTGAGGGGAAGGTGGATGAGAGAGAGAGAGAGAGAGAGAGAGAGAGAGAGAGAGAGAGGATACCTAGATATCTTAGTCTGAAGGTATGGCAACAGATACAGTAGACGCACAAACAGATATACAGTATAAAGTGGATATACATATACACATAAATGCCAGTAGAGACAGAGAGGAAAATATATGGCAAATATGACAGATCTAGACACAGAGATAAACAGATATTGAAACAGATAAAAAAAAGCTATAACGATGGAAACGTCAGAAGTGAAATGCTGATTGACTGCTGGAGACGAAGGCTGTTTCGCATACAGAGGTGGATAGACAGATAGATAAACAGATAGATATAGATACAGATGGATGGATAAACTGTGACAGATAGATAGATAAGCATAAAATCGATATAGCCGAGAAAGATGTATGAAAGAAAGGTGGTAAGTCCCATCATCTTTATAGAAACTGATTACATGCCAGTCTGTTCCTCTCTCTCTCTCTCTCTCTCTCACACACACACACACACATCAGGCTTTGCTCGCCAACATAATGAGTTTAGTTTATGTAACCTACCTACCCCTCTCTCTTTCTCTCTCTCTCTCTCTCTCTCTCTCTCTCTCATACCGTTACTAGTGGTCAAGAAATATGAGTGAAGGCCTCTCCCCTCCCCCCCTCCCCCTTTAACCTTTGCCCCCTCCCTCCCCTCCCCTCCAGTCCCCCTCCCTCACTTTCTCCTCCCCCTTCCCCTCCTTCTCCCCCTCTCCTTCCCTTCACCATTAACTCTCACACGGCACCACTTGGGCACAAATAGGCCTACCCAGCGTCTATATGAGAGAGAGAGAGAGAGAGAGAGAGAGAGAGAGAGAGAGAGAGAGAGAGAGAGAGAGAGAGAGAGAGAGTTACAGAAGGCTTCATAACCAAATCACCTGAAGATAAGAAATGATATGATAAGCTGTAATCTCTGCTGATGAATATACAGGATATGTCGTCCTATTTATAACTACACTGTGATAAACATACTTACATAAGGCATACACACATCCCCTACGTAAATACGCACACATATATACCGTACATAAAATACACACACAATCCCTTCACTCATCATCTACACACACACACACAGTCACCCAACACAATAAGTACACACGTATACACACATGCACACACATAATTCACAAGCAAAACCAACAGGAAAAAATATAGAACACGCACACACTGAAAAACTAACACGTCATTCTCTCTCTCTCTCTCTCAATAAGTAGTGTGTATGTGCGTCTCTGTGTGTTTTATTGCGTGTGTATGTACGTTATGTATGCATGTGCGTGTGTTTGTATGTACAGGATATGTATTCGTGACGTTTATATTGGGTGTACATTACGTATATATATGGTACCTGTGTGTGTGTGTGTGTGTGTGTGTGTGTGTGTGTGTGTGTGTGTACAATTATCCGTCAACAAATTGGTGTGTCAGTTACTGAGGGAATAAATGAACACTCGAGCCAGGGACTGAACACCGATGAACATCACTGAACAAAGGGTCGAGCATCAGTGACAGAAGGGCAGAACACGCATAGATAACACTGAACACCAATGAACACACGTAACAAGCCGATATTAATTCGTTAGAAAATGTACAGAGAAGAATGACTAAAATGATACATGACGTCCGGAACCTGTCATATGAAGACAGACTGAAAAGACTAAGTCTGCATTCGCTAGAGAGGCGTAGAGTAAGGGGAGACTTAATTGAGGTGTTTAAGTGGATGAATGGTATAAATAAGGGAGATATTAGCAAGGTACTTAAAGTGAGCATACAGGATAGAACTAGAAATAATGGTTTCAAACTAGAAAAATTCCGTTTCAGAAAGGAAATCGGTAGAAATTGGTTTGGTAATAGAGTAGTAGACGAATGGAATAAGCTACCTAGTAAAGTAGTTGCTGCCTCTTCCATTGAGAGTTTCAAGCATAGGCTAGATAAGCATATGACAAATAAGGGGTGGATATAGAATAAAGAAAATATTATAACCAATACTAATTCAAAAAAAAATTCTCTTTTCAGGTTATACTATGACAGTCTCTATTCTCCTTTCACACTTTCCTGTAAAATGTCCACGCCAGTTTTTCTATACGGCGTGGTGTTCTTTCTGACTTTTTCCTGCCGGCTTCGGCTGGAGGGTTTGGAGGGCGGGGGAGAGCCTTCTTCTTTGCTATCCTTATCTCATTCTAGTAGTTCAGTTACTCTTCTAGGAGCTGCCTAGCATGGGCCAACCGGCCTACTGCAGTTATCCTCTCTTCTTATGCTCTTATGTTAACACGAGTCACAGAAGGGCTGAACAGGCATAGATAACACTGAACACTGATGAACACACGTACGAGTAACAAGCCGATGAACACGAGTCACAGAAGGGCTGAACACGCATAGGTAACACTGAACACTGATGAACACACATAACAAGCCGATGAACACGAGTCACAGAAGGGCTAAACACGCATAAAAAACACTGAACACCGATGAACACGAGTCACAGATGAGCTGAACACGTAGGCTATAGAAAAAACTGAACACTGATGAACACCACTTAACAAACGGATGAACACGAACAACACTGAACACAAATATTGAACAGCTGAACACAAATTAATCAAAGTAGCCCAACAAAGTGAGAAATATGAAGGTCCGTTCTCTCGCTGCTTAAAGGAGACTCCCTAACACCTGTTCCTTTGCGATTTATTACCGATATTTGCTATGGCTGGCTGACATCCTTTTTGTATGTCATTTACGCAGAATATGGCGACACTGGAAGAATTTTACATAAGTCAGAAGAGGACAGTTAAGAAGTAATAAGCAAAATAAATCGCCAAGGGAAAGGTGTCTGGGAGCTTCCTCAACCGACGAGAATACCTCCTTAGCCGAATCACACACCTGTTAACCTCTTCAATTAGACCACACCTGCGTATGCTTGCCCTCAATTCATAAATATCGCCTTTAAACTATTACTATACTCCTTTTACCCTAACTTGGCCTAAAACTGCCATTTCACCATCTTTAATTCTGACTTGTATAACAGATGAAGACAAGTCGTACAGAGGTAGAGTATAAGAGAGAGGCAGGTGTACCTTGGGGGGAGGACAGCGAAACGGCAGGGACATGGACGAAATGGATGGGATTTGCTTGTGGCCGCCCCTTACGGGATTATGCTGCGTAGCTATAGATAGATAGGAAGACAGCTACACAGATAGATAGGTAGACAGACAATACGGTGCTAGTCACAACCTCGACAAAGTATTCAAGTTATAGGATTTGTATAGTTCCCTCGGATGAAAGCATAGTATTCAGGTAAGGGTTGGAATTTGGCGTTATAAGTGGCGAGGCTGGGTTCCGTAGCCTGTGTTAGGATGTTGGGTTCTGTAATGCTTGGCTAGGTTAGGTCAGGTGGCTAAATCACCGTAGGCTGTGTTTAAGGTAAGTTCAAGTAATGTTAGGTTAGGTCGTCAGGCTAGGGTAGGTCAGGTAGGCTATGTTGGCTTGTGTTAGGCTTCCTCCCCATACACAGCCAAGGCCTATGATAACCTAGAAGTGCAGTTGTGTGTGACTTTACCCTGAAATATTAACACTATCACAACAACACAGTCCTCCACCTGCTCCGTGGCACTTCTTCCTTAGCGATTTTATTTCTGCGGCTTACAACTAAACATTCTCTCTCTCTCTCTCTCTCTCTCTCTCTCTCTCTCTCTCTCTCTCTCTCTCTCTCAGCCATGAACGTTATCAGTCGATCATGCAGTGTTATCATGCACCATTATCAGTCACGACGTACACTCATACAGGCCAATAGCTTCACACCTATGGCAGAAGAAGGAGGAGGAGGAGGAGGAGAAGGAGGAGGCAAGAAGAACTGAAGAAGAGAAATTGAAAGACACAAATAACAGGATGATGATGAGGAGAAGAAGGAGAAGGAAGAGAAGCCAAGAGGAGAAGAAGACAGATGAGGAACTGAATTAATACCATATTCAACCTCCACAGCTAAATCTCCCACAAATATCCCACCTTATTTACCTACGCATTATTTACTTTTAGCTAGGATACATTTTCACACGTCTGTACCGTAGTCTATAACATTCATCAATTCTAACTTTATATTAATTGAGGCTAAAGTGAGTATAACTATTTTAACACACACACACACACACACACACACACACACACACACACACACACACACAGTAGACAAAATCCCCTCTCACGTACAGACTCCCTACCCTCCCCCCACTCTCTCTGCATCAATCACGTCATTTTCTCTCATCTTCCAAGGTAATTTCGGTACCAGCAACTATTATATAAATCACGTGGCATCATAAAACCATGACGTAAGACAGTACAACACTAAAATTACTACATATATGACAAGTAATGCTTTCTTAACTATTCACGTGATTTCTCTGCTTTATTTCCACGTATCTCTCATCTCATAAACCACGTGAAATACTAAGAATCTTAACTTTTTTTTAACAACTTTCTTAACTAGGCTACTCAAGTCTATCAAGAAGCACTCATTTTCTTGGTACGGTATAGCTAAACTTCACCCCACCCTTAGGCGGGAAAAAAGGTCTGTATGATGATGATGATGATGATGATCTACCGGAAATACGACTTAAAAACGCCAATCATCTTCCCTTACCATCTCACGTGACAGGCCTTTCAGTTCACGTGCAGGCTTCAATTTCAGGCCGAGATTAAACCCCGATTTCAAAGCTACTACACGGCCATAAAACCCACATTACACCCGTCTGCACATCCATCGTAAAATGTACTTAATGGTGTGCTATAAGGTTACATTGGCGTGTGGGGTGATGTACTGTACTGAGGGTGGGGAGGGAATGGCTAGTTGGGTTAGGTCAGGACAGACTGGGTTAGAATATGTTAGAGAGAGAGAGAGAGAGAGAGAGAGAGAGAGAGAGAGAGAGAGAGAGAGAGAGAGAGAGAGAGAGAGAGAGAGAGAGAGAGAGAGAGAGAGAGAGAGAGAGAGAGAGAGAGAGAGAGAGAGAGAGAGAGAGAGAGTTACATCATCTGCCCTATGTTAAGCTATACTATGAAGGACTGGCTTGGGGGTAACGAGGGTGGGAGGGTGAATACAGGAAATAGTCAGGTTACAGGAGGTCAAGAAATACACATGGGTGGGCTGAGATGGTGTAACGGGAAGCACAATCAGTAGGACGACTGGGCCTCAGGGAATGGGCAGCCTAATCTATGCCCAAAGTCAGACCTATAAATACATAAACACCGGTACCCTAACAAATAAAATAAATCGGACCGCAATCTATCAGCCCTGGGTTCTATTCTTGGGCCGATCACAAAACCTATGGGCAGGGTCTTTCTAGTCCGTCCTACCCTAGCACTGAAACAGGGACCTGACTCGACAAGTAGACGGTTGCGTATTGTATCTTGGGGGATGGCAGCGGTACAACAAAGCTACAAACGTCTCTTATCTTCGCTATCCCAGAAAAGGAGGATGGTGTACTGCAGAAGGAAGTGCGGGGCAGCTTCATCCTGCAGTCCACCGGGTTCACGTTTAGATGAGCCAGCGGATGCAACGACTATACTATGTTTAACCCAGCCTAGAATTCCGCCCTTTTGCGACTTATTCCACGTTGATCAGCGGCAGAAAAAAAAAAAATGCTACGGCCCCGACTCCCATCCACAGCACTTCTTCGTGACTAGCACCAAATTCCAGTGATAATCTATTGCTACAACTCAGTATTCAAAGATGGGGAGATGACAATTTTGGGTCAAGTTAGACTAAAAACATTACCCCCTGAGAGAATGTGTATTTTGCTGCTCCGTTAAGCTACACTCACGCCTTGGGGACAGAGAGGCTCGGGAAGACGGCACAGGAAATGGTTTAAGATGAGAAGAGAATGATATGGGGGTGGGTGGCTTGGCTGTAAGTATTTCCACCGCATCTCTCTCTCTCTCTCTCTCTCTCCACAAGGCACGTACACATTTATGCCTCCTGTACTCTTAGGCACACACCTATGCACACACACGCACATGCCCACTCATCCACTGATTTTACACACACACACACACACACACAATTTCGTATGTAAACCACAGACATGTTTCACAAAGCTGAACACTCTCTCTCTCTCTCTCTCAACTTCCTCGCTCATTCCACTCACTCCCTCAGTCATATTTCCTTTCTTCCATTTTTAACCATCTCAATCATCCCTTCTTCAGTTCTCTCTCTCTCTCTCTCTCTCTCTCTCACACACACACACACACACACACACACACACACACACACACACACACACACACACACACACACACACCTTGCCCCACCCTCATACCTTTTCCCACGCCACATCCTCTTCATATTTCTCAAACACATTTTTACCCAATTCCTCAGCTTCCTCTCAAAAATATCACCTGTATCAACCCCCTCAAGGTCGGAGCAACTCTAGTCCTTTTTTCCAGCTGACGAGGGACGATTTTTGTTCAGCTCAGAGTCTTAGGTTCATCATCATCATCATCATCTTAATTCCTATCTATGAACTGAGGTACGGTAGGATGAGAGAGAGAGAGAGAGAGAGAGAGAGAGAGAGAGAGAGAGAGAGAGAGAGAGAGAGAGAGAGAGAATAAAAATCAAGACCACTCAATCATTCAAGCCTTCGAAATTCCAGGTCTCCCTAACACACATTATTTTGTAATTGATCTACTTCACATACACCTGTTGAACACTCCGTCGACTACCGTACCAAACAGAAGTAGTACCGGTAGTAGTAGTAGCAGCAGTAGTAGTAGTAGCAGTAGTAGTAGTAGCAGTAGTAGTAGTAGCAGTAGTAGTAGTAGCAGTAGTAGTAGAAGTAGTAGTGATAGTAGTAGTAGTAGTAGTAGTAGTAGTAGTAGTAGTACTAGCAGCAGTAGTAGTAGTAGCAGTAGTAGTAGAAGTAGTAGTGATAGTAGTAGTAGTAGTAGCAGCCTAGCAGTTGTAGGACCAGTTGTGGTGGTGGTAGTGGTAGTAGTAGTAGCAGTAGCAGGAGTAGTAGTAGTAGTAGTAGTAGTAGTAGTAGTAGTAGTAGTAGTAGTCCGGTATATCAACTCAATATAATGTAGAATATAAAGCATATATAACCGCATAAAAATGTCAACTCACAACTCAAAAATGATAAACCGTACAAATGATAAAATGTAACTTATGCTAAACCGGGACAGAGTAGGCCAAGGTGGATGGCGCAATAGAACATATGTACAGTACGGGGGAAGGAAGAGAAAATAGAGTAAAAACGAGGAATAATATACAGTAAATAATAATAATACATTCACAGATTACCATAACAATTAAAAGCACATTATCACCGTCCGATTTATTTTAAGTAGATCCTATGAGTTATTCTGGGATAAATAATAATAATAATAATAATAATAATAACAATGATAATATAATAATAATAATAATAATAATAATAATAACCCAATACAAAAATCGAACTATCAGGTCTACGAAAGGTTTAAAGCCCGTATTCTACTTCAATAAGGAAGTTCCGTGGCACCTCTTCCTCTGCGATTTATTTTTGGAATCTGCTGGTCAATACAATTCTGTACCTTACTTATGCAAAGTATGGCGATATCTGAATGATTTAAGCAACGCAGCAAACGACAGTACCGTACAATAAGCAAAATAAATCGCTCAGGAAGAGGTGTTAGGGAGTTTCTTTAACCGACGAGATAAATAAAATAAATAAATAAATAAATAATACAACAGATGATGGTAACGTATAGTTGGCAAATTAAATCGCTTAGGAAAAGGTGTTAGGGCAGGTGTAAGTAGGTAGTGGAGATACTGTGTGACCTGGGTTGACCTTATGAGGGTAGGGAGGGTGTGAGTCAAGGCGGGAGGGGGCAGGGGTAGGCTAGGCGAGGTCAACCACTTACTCGTACCCCTCCCCAGTCCCCTACCACCCCCCTCTCTCCCCCATCAACGTTCCTCCCCTCCCCTCCCCTACCACCTCCCTGTCTCCAATACTCCTCTTCACATTCTCATTTCTCTCTGCTATATCCATATTCCTCCCCTTCTCGTCCCTACCCTATCCCCCTCTCTCTCTCTCATTTCCGCCCCTTCCTCCCTCCTCCCCTATTCTACCACTTTTCTTCCTCCATCCTTCCCCCTCTCCTCCATTCCTCTACCACCTCTCCCTCCCAACTCAAACCAATCATTCTTTCTCTCTCTCTCCTTCCTACCCCTCGTCCTCTCTCATTTCCACTTTCCCCTGTTCTATCACCTTCCCCATCCCCAAACTCCCCCCCTTCTCTTTCTCCTTTTCCTTTCCCTTCCTCTCCCCCAACTTAAACACTGCCCCCATCCCCTCACCTACTGGTAACCTTCACCCCCACCTCCCCCACTCTCTCCTTCCTCTCCCCCTACCATTCACATTCCCGTTTCACACCACACAGCCATCCCCTTCCTCTCCCCCCTCCCCTCCTCCTTCCTTCCCCTCCCACTCCATCACCCCATTACCCCCTCGCCTCTCTCTCTCTCTCTCTCTCTCCATTAACATTTATTCTGGCAATTCGTTGAGATGGCAGCAAAGTTAAGCCTATGAATATTTTATGTAGGCTACGGTCTAGCAGAGAAACCCGCCTCTCTTTCTCAACTAAAAAAACAAACCGGTCAAAGGTAACGGCATTTAAATTCACAAAAACTCAAAATAACACACACGCCTCCGAATATGTATGTTTTCTTTAACAATATATATATTTCATTCCCTTTAAACTCGAGTGAGAGACTAACAAGGAGTGTGTGAGGTGGAGGGGGAAGAGGGAGGGGGGAACCTAGGATGAAATGGAGAGATGGAGTCGAGATAGATACATGAGACGGGTGTGAACTGAGGGGGATGGCAGCAAATTGGCAGTGGACACGGCGATATGGAGGCGATTTGTTTGTGGCCACCCGCAACTGGATTAAGACGTCTGGCCAGAGATAGGTAGACAATTTCGAATATACAGTACCGGTATAAGCCGTTCTCAACCCGTTCTCATCGCTATCAATCCATTTATTTATTTATTTATTTATTTTTTAGCGGCCCTGTATCGTCTTCAACCAGTTCAGTTTCAAGCCTTTATAAGCTCAATAAATAGCCAGTTAATAGCAAGAATATAGTAGGGTAAATAGGTACTCAGACTGAAGGGGTTGAGAGAGAGAGAGAGAGAGAGAGAGAGAGAGAGAGAGAGAGAGAGCAGGATGAGGGGTAGATAAATACAAGAGTTGGCCTTTAAGTGTCACTCAATATTCACTCATCACATCCGCTGCCTCTGATAAATCTACCAAAGCATACGCAGAGAGAGAGAGAGAGAGTTTGACTAGATATAAGCTACCCGATATAACGTTGTAAATACTTATATAACACAAGTATACCCGTGTACCCATATACTGACACCGGTATAACATTAAGTGGCATATTAAGCACAGTTATATGAAAGCAATAAAGTCAAGGATACAGGTAATAAATACGGTAAATAAATAGATAATTAACGTGCTGAACGTATGGTAGCCTTATAAGATGGCACACACACACACACACACACACACACACACACACACACACACACACACACGTAGCCTACTGCCCATACGTCCCAGGTAGCCTATGGTATCGGTGGGTATACGAGTACGGTATATATAACATCTGTATCCAAAAGGTGACATGAAAGGGTAAAAGTGAAGCAATAAAAATGTTTAAAAAAATCAAAATATCAATAATGTAAACAGAGTCGAGGTGGATTCGGGAGGCAGAGCAGATACGGTTCCCCCCAATACATAAATAAATAAATTGTTCCTTGGTAATATAGCCTATACAGGGGTCAATAAGTAGGGCAAGAACTGAAATCTAGGCTACGTTAAGGCAAAAAAGAAAATAAATCGCTGTGAAAAAGGTGTTAAGAACAGATACGGTAACAACAACAGGGCAGATAGAAGTAAAAACGTAGGGAATGAGAGGATACGTACGTGGAATAATAATAATAATAATAATAATAATAATAATAAATAAATAAGGAAATAATCAGTGAATAAATAGAGAATGTTACCCACGTGGGGGCGACAGAGAGGGGGGGGGAGATGAAATTAGCGACCCCCCCATGAGGCTCCCGGGGCGCTGTTAGTGTTACCATTCACCCCCCCCCACCGTCTCTCTCTCTCTCTCTCTCTCTCTCTCTCTCTCTCAGGACACGATGAGTTACACGTATATAGGATCTGGGCGCGCGCGCACGCACACACACACACACACAACATAGCAACAACGAATAAACAGCTTACACACACAAGATAACCTACACACGTAACATCCGGTACAACGACCTGTGATTATATGTAGGCTAACACACACACACACACACACACACACACACACACACACACACACACACACTACAATAACGTACAGACCACAAATCACCATAACATACAGTAAAACGTACACAACTTACAATTTACACATTACACACACGAGCACATACAACTACCCATCCATGAGTGAGGGCGCGCACACACACACACACACACACACACACACACACACACACACACACACACACACACACACACACACACACAATATTATAACCACACAGCCTAAGCAAGCAGATAAACCTTTAGAATAACCCAGTAAATATGAAGGCTGATGTGACCCCCAGCTTATCAGAAACGTTAACCCGGTGGACTGCAGGCCTGAGCTGTCTTAAGCAGTTCATCATCCTTTTTTCGGGGGTTTAGTCAAGTAGCCTACATGAGGGACGTTTGTATAACCGAGTAGTGAAGGTGCAGAGATACCGGTACCGATATAGATAGATAGATAGATAGATAGGGCAACAGTGCCACCAAGTGTAGGCGTCCCCCCTCCCCCAGCACCACAGCGGGATGGCAACAAAATAAATGAATAAATAATCAATAACGATAAATAATGCAAGTAAACCCAAACTACCATTTTTCTAAACCCAGTCTTCAAAATGTACCCTATGAATAATAAAGAGAAACTCAAAATCCGTATACCAATCATAACCGCCACGTCAAATAAAAAAAAAGCCACTAGCAACGAAAATTTGTACAAAAATAACATACATAAAACAAGGAAAAAAATAATATCCTTACCTCCCATCATTCCCCCCCCCAAAAAAAAAATTACCCATCAATCAAAATCAATTAACAAAAGTGCTATTATATATTTTAAAAATCAATTAAATTCCAAAAGTACTCAAAAACACACACCATCCATCACTCAAAATACAAATGAAAAAGAAAAAATAATTCCCAGGTTAAGCACATACGAGCATTGGAGAAAACATACAAAGCCTCCATCATCAATCACACGAGACAAATGATGAGAGAGAGAGAGAGAGGGAGAGAGAGAGAGAGATGGGGAGGGTAAGGATGCACGACTGAGAAGCTGACAGCGAGATAACGGGAGGTAGGATTATATAGATAGACGCACAGATAAATATATAAACAGCCACCCCTCGAACCTTCATCCACACATTCCCATCAGGATCGGACAAAAATCTGGCTGCGGTTCGTGACATGACCTACCCTCTTCCCCGTGACCCCTGTTGACCTGTGGCGTGTTGTCTTGTGTGACCTCGCCAGGGTACTACTCTCTCTGTGACCCCTCTCTCAACCCCTGGGACTTGCTTGACTCTCTCTCTCTCTCTCTCTCTCTCTCAATTCAATCTTGCAACATTGTCTTTCCCCTTTCATACTACCCCCCTCTCACTCATACACACACACGTCAATAAAAACCAACAAATAAATAAATAACGAACAATAACGACATTAACGATAAATAACGAATATAACGGGAATAACGAAATTAGCGAATATTTGACGTGATCGTCTGGTACTTGCTGACAGGTTGAACAAGAGTAACGGTTCGCTGTCATCATCGGTGCATTAATCATTCTCTCTACCACACACACACACACACACACACACACACACACACACACACACACACACACAAACACACACACACACGAGGAAGTGCTGCTTGTAAATAAGCTGCAAAAGGACGATATTCAGAGTCAACCAAAAGGCAGTACAAAATCAAAAGGATCAAAACAGACCTAGACTAGGCCATGTAGCATAAGCCTTGAGGTACCGGTAGCTAGTAGCTGCAGCCGTAAATGTACTCTACCTATCTATTGTATCTGTCTATCTATGTTCAGACGACTTAATCCCGTAAGAAGTGTACTGAAGGCTGAAGCTGCCCTTTTCCTACAGTCCATCCTTCTCCTTTCGGGAGATAGGAAGGGAGTTGTGGGACGTATATGTGTGTCATCACGTGAAGGCATCCCTAATCAGCACCCAGGTAGAGGTGAAAGGGCTTTACCTGCATCTAACTCTACATAGCTGTGAAAGGCTCAAATCATCTGTTCCCACCTTTAATCACCTGCTAATAAAGGGACATTGGCCAGGTACAGTAATTACTCTATGGTCCTTTGCACATCGTGGTTAATTAACAGGTATGCATATCAAGAAGCTCATTTGATTCGGGTCGCATCCTAACTGCCAGCTCATTAACCCAGTCATTAACTGGATGATTTCTAAGTCTATTCTTGCTAACAACAGACCATTTTGTTTGCCTAAGGGTACCTGTGGGTGAGAAAGAGGCGAGATGATGATGAACAAAAGCTGAATTAAATCACTTGGATGCAGCAAAATACTACTACTACTACTACTACCGGTACTACTACTACTAATAGCAACAAAAATAATAGTAATAATAATAGTAATAATAACAATAATAATAATAACAGCAACAACAATAATAATAATAATCCATCCATCCATCATCCAATCCTACATTGCCCCATGAGGAACGTAGGAGCCCGGGGCTAGGCAGCTGGTCCCGACATTTAAGATGAGCGTGACCAGCCTCACTCATCCCTGAGTGGCTTTAGCCTACATGAGCAATCAACCCCAACCACGCCTTGGATATAAACCTTCACCGGTAATAATAATAATAATAATAATAATAATAATAATAATAATAATACAAGCTGCCCTGGTAATGAAGGGGATAATCAGCCAGTTCACTATGATACCGGTACTGGCTAATCACCTCACGGTCGTTAACGCATCGAGGTTACTTAACAGGTATGCATTTCAAGCTGCTCATTTAACTCGGGTCGTAACCTAATTACATCACTAAAATGCCAGTCCTAATTATAGTCATTAGCTACATATTTTAAGGTTAATAATACGTGTCATTATATCGCTGCTTCATTAACTACTATACTCCATTCAATTTAACTTGGCGTAAATATGACATCACACCTTAGTTGCTGACTTGTAACTAGGTATTAAGGAACATGGTGCTAGTCACGAAGAAGTGCTATGGAAAGGATGCAGCCATGGTAGGATTTTATTACCTCACTAAGACAGGCTAAAAAACAAACAAACAAACAAACAAATACTGCAAAAGGACGAAAATCACCTGTAGTCTTTTCACCTTAACTTGGCCCAGATTTTCGTCCTTTTGAAGGTTATTACCATATTGCTCAGCGGCAAAAATATATATATATATAAAAACACTACGGTAATCCATCCCTTCCATTGCACTTCTTCGTGACTAGCCTCATACTCTATAGTGTTGATCTATTGTTACAGGTACACGTCGGCATTGAAGAGGAGGCAATACTCATATCAGGCCCAGTAAAAGAGAGAGAGAGAGAGAGAGAGAGAGAGAGAGAGAGAGAGTATACAGGCTTCTAGTGACACCAACCCATAACCAATCAAATCAACCGGTAATAGAAAACCAAAGCAACACAACCGGTTACCTTCAATTACCGGTTCCTACAACACACCTGTGATACCCCTTCACACCGAGGACGCACTTTGTATTTCCTCGTGTTGTCCAAATCTTATCCACCTCCATTTTTTTTTTTCTTTTACACGTCATTAGATCCGTGACCCCCTTCAGCTCAGTTAAGTCAGATTGGAGGGTAAGTTTGACTAGTAACCAAGGAGACACTCCCAAACACTCCTCGAATTTCACGCAATCACGACCAGCCTAGTCCGGTAAGAAGGCTCCCTAACACCTCTTCGTAACCGATTTATTTTGCTTATTACGTCTTGTCGTCCTGCATAAATTACGTACAAAACTATACTAGCCAGCCGTATCTAAAAATAAATCGGTAAGGAGGAAGTGTTTGGCAGCTTCCTTAACGAGAAGACCTATCAGGAGAGTTGGGTTCAGAGCCTAGGCTACTCAGTTCCAACATTTACGGCGAGTATGACCAGCCTTACTCGCCCCTGAGCGGCATTATGTGAGCATGAGACCTTAACCACCTCATGCATGTAAACCTTTATGGCCCCCAATGATGCACCTGGACCCACTAGACCACGAGAGCAAGAATAAACTAAAAAAGAAGCCACTGGTACTCTCAAATCACTCAATATTACTATAGCATTTTTACTCTAACTTGGCCCAAACTTTTCGTCCTTCTGCAGCTTATTTCACATAGATCAATGACACGATACCCGGTAGCTAACAAGGCACTACTACGGCTCAACATCCTTCCATAGCACTTCTTCCTGACTAACATTATATTCCAGTGTTAATCTACTGTTACAACTCGGCATTCTACAAGGAGAGACGATACCGGTAATTTCAGGCCCCCTATCCACCTCACTCACACACTCTCCTAGTTAGTCTTCCACTCCAAAATCATGCGGTCATAAAATCAGTAGAGCAGCGGGTAAACGAATTACTTTAAAACTCCAACAGCACTAAATTCAAAATGTAACGACTAAATCTACTGGTTGGGTGTTCTTGCCGGATGTAAGCGATATTGTAATTTGACACATTGTTCTATCATTACGTCATTTATACTGGTAATACGCGCACTGTTATCACGACCCAAATTACGCGATATGACGAAGAGCGGGCTGAAGCTAACGTAGGGATCAGTGACACGTTCTAAAGGCATGACAATTTT
This sequence comes from Coenobita brevimanus, assembly GCF_032717465.1. Lineage (NCBI taxonomy): Eukaryota > Metazoa > Arthropoda > Malacostraca > Decapoda > Coenobitidae > Coenobita > Coenobita brevimanus. Next base: position 55,835,329 of record NC_137003.1, on the reverse strand, counting down.
AAAAACTATATTGCAAGAAAATTAACACCTTCTATCCTGAGGCTTTTCGTCTCTCTCTCTCTCTCTCTCTCCATCAGTGCCTTTTGTACATGTTAACTTAGAATGAAGGAGTCTGGAAATATCAAGAATAAAAATTACAAATAATCAGCCAAAGGATTAATTTATCGTATCCCTCGAACTGAAGGGGTTAATAACAGCCATATCTTACCCCTCTCCTTCGAAGTCTCTCCTGACATGATTGTAATCACCTTGAGATAGCAAAGATAATGTATGTCATCGTAATGAAGAGCTAAATAATACAAATTACCATTCAAAAGATCATGGTGACATCAGCATCCCACAAAACGGAACACATACATACAGTAGATACATACACACATACATGCATACACATCATACCCGCACATACATACATGCATCCACACACATAAATATACATAAACACACACATATATAAGGCAGGTCCCCCCATACATTAAACGTATCAAAGCATTACACTGGTTGTTACGTCGATATCGTATTATGGGACTTGTTATTACGTAATCACTACAATGGCCGTACAAACTGTTAACAGGCACGAGACCTCGATTACGATAAATTGCAAGCTATATTGACCACCTAAACCCCTTCGCTACGAGGATGGGGTGATGGATGCCTTCACGAGGTGGCACCAATAACTGGGTGGTCATACAAACTTCCTAAACTCCCTCTCGATCTCCCGAAAGGTGTATGAGGGCTGAAAGAGGTCACGGTCTGCCTGCACTCCACTGGGTTTACGTTCATATGACCCTGGGACAACACCAAGAACAACTACTATTACTACATAGCTAACACCTCGAATAACCCCTTCACTACTAGGGGCTCTCAAAGGTTCATATTATCACTTGGTAGTAGCAAAAGGGCAAGCCGGTATATAGGCTAGGTCTGGATAAACCACACACACACACACACACACACACACACACACACACACACACACACACACACACCAATCTTCCAACAACGATTGTAATTATAAGCAAAATTATTGGAGTATAAGGTAACTGTATCGGAAAGGTCAATGGATGTGGCTTACCAACTTTAGAGATATTCCTTCAAAAACAAGTTAACCAAAGTGCCCGGTAGTTAGCAAAATTAACACAGCGGTACTCGTGCTGAAATGGTCCCATACGCCCCCTTTAATGGCATCATAATTATAATAAAACACTCGAGCTGAAGGGTTAAATCCCCCTCTCCCCTCAAATCACCATGACAACAACTCAGTACCCCAACTAGCCGTGACAAATTTACCGGGTCCAGTCACACACGTCAAGTAAACAAACATTCGTACCGTAATCCCTGCTTGTTATTATTGACGTTGATGATTAAAATGATCACACCCACCACCACCCCCGTTATGGCTGAGTCGCTAACGAGTTGTGGTAAATACGAATGTGTAGGGGTGAGGGAATAACGGTACATTATTATCTAGGCATATGATGGTAAATACGAATGCGTAGGGGTGGGGAAAGTAACGGTACATATTTTCCAGGCATGCCATAATTAATTATTTTGTCAGTGTTCTTACGAGGCTTAGGGCGGTATTCTGGTGCGGTCAGGAAGCTTGCTAACACCTTTTCACTCCCGATTTATTGCTGATTTTCCTCCGTTACTGTATTCTTGGGTGTTTCTCATGCAGTCTATGTCGATATTAAGATAAGCAAAAAACCGGATATTAATGTGTAGTTTGGAAAATAAATCGTTAAGGAAGAGGTGCTTGCGGGCCTCCTTACCTGAGAACAATACGAGTACTTACCATCATTACAACTGTAACACCCACACACACCCACACACAACATGGAAACATGCATAACACACGGGATCACTGTTACTACGAGAATCCGTAACACTTTTCTTACGCGATTTAGTCCACTCTGCATCAAACTTCCATATTCATGTAAGGTATGTAATATATACTGTATATCGTACTACACAAATAACAAGGTAAATTTGCTTCTTACCGTTTGGTGCCCTAACATAGGCCTATACGGTACTACTGATGCGAGCTTACGTCGTTATATTCCTTTACAAATATCGACATACAGTACGTTGCATCAGTACCATATATTAAAGCACTATGGACGTATTCTTGTCGGCTCAGGAAGGTCCCTAACACCTCCATCTTAACTATTTATTTTCCAAACTACCTATTAATATCCTGTTTTTTGCTTCTTATATCGTTTTAACACTGACACAAAATGCATGAATAATAAACAATATAATAAAGGAGCAGAGTCAGAAATAAACCGCTAAGGAAGAGGTGTTAGTAAGCTTCCTAATCGTGCTGGAATGCCACACCATGACTAAGAGGTAAATTTATTCTTTCATCACAGACATTCCTCAATTTATATATTTTCTGTCATCGACGATATTCTTAAATGTTTGGTGAGACTTCTCGACAAGAAGGAGTTACAGATACAGCCTTCATTAAGATCTCTGCATGAGAGCTCCTATACTCTAATAATAATAATAATAATAATAATAGTAATAATAATAATAATAATAATAATAGTAGTAGTAGTACGGGTAGCAGCAAGAACAGACCGAGAAATATCACGATACTGAAGGGCTTAATTAGTGAGGGACAGGTGTAAAGACCAACGCCAATGAGAATACGACCCAACGAGTTTGTAAGGAAATCTCATCTCACTGTTACCATGGCAACTCAAGAATGTAGTACCGGTGTCATATGCAAATTCGCGTATACACATAATAGTAGTAGTAGTAGTAGTGGTAGTAGAGTAGTAGTAGCAGTAGTTGTTGTTGTTGTTGTTGTAGTAGCAGCAAAAAGCAACCTAAGAGCATCTACTGTACACTTCCCACCTCCAACTTCCTCATGACTATCATATTCTAGTTAATCTATTACAGCTCAACCTCGAAGATGGGCAGATGACAAATTCAGACCATGTTAAAGAAGTGTAAGTACGTGATCGATAAATGGAGGAACTGTCCCTCTATCTATCGAAGGAAATCATGTATCTAACGTAATATGGCCAAAGATGAGGGAACTTGGTGCATGGGGTACTTTGTGCATGTGACACCGCTAACAACAGTCAGGCATAGCAAAATCTAAGGCATAATGAAAATAAGGCTGTATTCTAGATGACAGGAGGGTTCGCAACACCTATTCCTTGGCGATTTATTTTGCACATCACACCTTATCAATTTCACTATCAACTTGTTTCGCACCAGTAGGCTAAACATAAGGCTATTGACGTGTATTAACCTAAGTGGCAAAAAAGACTTCCGTAGCACCTCTTCCTTGGCGATTCAGTCTGTATATTACATCTTAACAGTCCTTGTATATTCTTTTGCCTTGTTTTAACTGAATACCGACGTACTTTGCATCGCGAACGGTATCTCAAGGAGCTTCCTATCATCTTCTTAGCGATTAATTTTGCATGCCACCTCTACATTGTCTTGCATAGGCCTACCGTTTATATGACTTACTCTGTCAAATCGATCGCACAAGAGGATACTGAGATGTACCGTGTAGAATAAATCGCTTAAAAGTGTGTAAAATACAACCTCAAATGCCACTTACTAAACAAAAATATAAATTGCAATAAAAAAATACTGCAAAAAAAAGGGATATGTAATTCCCAACGTATTGTACTCTCTTCACTTTAACGCGGCATAAAATTAGTCTTGAATACCGAGTTGCAGCAGATGAACATTAGATGCTAGTCACAAAGAAGTGCTCTGAGATGGGGGCAGAGCCATTGTATTGTCTTATCCTGCCACTACATAATCAATGGTGCTCTGAGATGGGGGGAGAGCCACTGTACTGTCTTATCCTGCCACTAAATAATCAATGGTGAAACACGAAAAACCTCCGCCAAGTTACGGTGAATGAAACAACCAAATTAGCAATAAACACAATAAAAACTATACAAACAATAAAAAAATAACATTACTGATCTAACAATATAAACACATAAACCACACCATATAAAACTTCATTATGGTAGTAAAATATGATACATGATAAAGAAAAAAATTTACGATTGAAAGATAGCTGATTATAAAAATAATCACAGTACTAAAATTAATAACAAAATACAATACTCGAATAATGGCATTCAACTGAAACTGTTTTATTATAGATGTGTCGGTAACTATAAAACTAATAACGTCTAGTAGCACCACAAATATACACATTAAAAAAAAAAAAAAAAAAAAAGCAAGGTGACTACACAACGTTAATCATATAATTGCGATATTAAACTACACAGAGCTTGGTAAAACAATTTCATTAACCGACCACAATAAAGAACATTACTTACATATATATCATAACTGATTTACGATTACGTAAATACAATGAACACTAAAGGAGATACTTTATTCAAACTTTGAAATTATGATGCACAGACGCTACCGTTGATGAAGATTAACTGAATTTTGCAAAGACGCCAAAAGTAATGTAAAACTAATACAAACGCATAATAACTGCATAATGTATTCCGGAAACTAAACTAAATGAACATTATGATTAACAGTGACTAATGGAATAGGAACCGTACGTCAAGAAGGTACACTAAACAAAATATAACAAGAAAACTAATGAAAATAAATACGAACAGAATAAAGGAGAGGGCAGAGGGCTGGCTAAACGAAATAAATACGATGCATGATAAAGACGAGATAAATGGCAGAAAAATCGCACGTCAAAATTGTTAACAAACCAAAATATCAGGGGGAAAATAACGAAAATACATTAATACGAGAAAAAATAAAAGAGGACAGGCTAACGCACAACGTATAGTGGAAGTACAAATAGAACGATGCAAACGTAAACAAACCATAACAACAGGGAAATTTAAATACCCAAACACGCTCAGAAATAAATGAATAACGATGTGAAAGTGCCGGAAAATTCACCGCTAAAGAGAGAAGCTGAGGGAAATGGTTGAGTTAGCGTGCAATTGAGTCCCAACCAACAAAATGAATCACATGGTAGACTAATGCCACCTCACGCACACATCATCATCTTTTCGCCCACCAAACGCGCTAAACACTGCCAAATCCGAGGGTAAATGAGGGGAAACCAGGGTCAAATGAGGGTAATTCGATCCGTTTCTTACCTTAATCAGTGGAGAGACGAGATGTAATCCATAGTTAAGTTATCCCAAGGTTTAGTAAGGCTGAGTGTGTGTGTGTGTGTGTATGTGTGTGTGTGTTTGTGTGTGTGTATATTCCTTCCCACCGCACACGCAGCCAAATCGTATATTATTACTCCTCTTAAAATATTTTCCCTTTCCCCAACTATCACTTCACTTCTCAAACCAACACCGGCACCACCGCTTCACATTCAACTTTGCACGCACATGTCCCTTTGGGGAATTCGCCACTAAGGAACGGCCTGGTCTCACAGAATTTATAAAGGACACCGAGACACAGAACAAACCGCAGCGCGAGGGTGAGGGACACTAGCGCTCACACTGGCGGACATCTGACAACGCCGCACGCCCGCCGACCACGTGACCAACCCCCACCCTCGCCATTGGTCCGCCGGGTCAAACTCCCAGCTGGCGGGAAAACATCACACAAACCCCGACATTCAAGCTTGCATTCTTTGTGATTGACTGGGTTGGCTTTGTTACTTCGCGATCGGATGAAGGAGGGATCGATGGAGGGCGGACATTTTTATTTTTAAGTTTAGGCTAGATGAACTGTGGTGTCCCCTGTATGGGTTCGGAATTTTTTAATCTGGTCGACTTGCTCCCCTACAGCCTTATCTCCAATCATTTGCAAAATCGTGGGCCATCAGTCACCAATACAGGATCTCAGCCAGGGAGTAACGGACGCGCTGATTGGCCGGGAGCGCCTTCACCACGGGCCTGTTTAATAATAGAACCAATGGCGGCGCTCCGTCCTATCCCAGCGGCTGGTGTATTTACCTCCCCATTTTGCACTGAGGGTATTATTATTTAGATTTATTGCATTTGGTTACGTTATTCTACATTTTATTTTTCCCGATCGGAATACTGTCGAGATAGTCCTAAATGACGATACTATATTCAGCATCAGTGACTAGAGTTTTCTTTGCCCACACATGACATGGGGTTTGTCATGACTTACTTTGCAATGCGCTATGTTTATCTTTATTATATAACACTAAATGCATACCTAGATATAGGTAAATGAGTATTCACGGCAAAAATCAGGGCTGTCCCAGCAGCTGTTCCTTTCTCCTCCCCGTTTTTACTGCGCAACTACTAAACAATAATTTATGCCATTTTTAAATAGATTTAAGATTTGAAATATAACTGGATAAATAACACTCCTTAAAAATGTGTAATTTGACAAAAAAAAATCCATTTACAAATAAAAATAATTAGCATGCACAACTTCGCTCAATTATTTAATGCGATTTTCTAACTATATAAATACTCTGTCAATGTCTGAATGAGAAATATATGCAAATAATTATCACTATTCAATGTTTCTGATCAGCTGCTGCTACATTTTCATAAAAACACGCTTACCTCGTTATTGGAACAGCCTTCGATGTAAACAAAACATTGGAACAGCTGAGTTAAGTCGCAGCAGAGAGCGCTCCAGAGTCAGCATCATTTCCTGGAACAACAAGAATTTGTTGGCCATTATCCTCCCACTGGATTATCCTCTCAACACATAAGCAAAACTTGAAACATGAATAACCAGGTCAAACCCTTCAGAGAGAGGAGGAATTTCGGTGAGTAAATATTACAAGGCTCTCCCGTCTTTGTCCCACCAACCATTTTGCGTCATGGGTCGTAAACATGGGATTTGACCTTTGAAAATTGGTCAGCGTTATCCCAGGTCGTGATCAAGAACCGCCGTTAGTATGGACTGTAGGTATTGGAGCTGTAGATGCCCAGAAGCTACTGTATGGAGGGTCTGTTTGGTCTGGGCTCGTACCGCACGTGTCACATGACATATATGTCTAGTTCTCAGGTGATCATACAGTGAGTAATTACAATGGTTATATAATTAAATACCTGTGCTGAAATGCCCTGCAGGTTATACAGTGTTCTTTTAACAAAACTGTGGTTATCAGACTTCATTTTAGATATATTCGTAATCTTATCATTTTACCCATTTTTCTCTAAGTTTAAGCATAGCTACTATTCTTTGTTTGACTTGTTAACTCTTTCATGGTTGGAGCCAGTTGTAAATATTCCCCGCGTGACTGAAGAAGTTTATATGGTATCTTGTGCAGTGTTGTAATATCTTGCTTTGCATCATAGTTTGTCGATAATTTAAGGCAAAACATTCGATAATGTGTCCACAGGACTGTGATAATTTTTTTACAGCCTTCAGTATGCACATTATCTCCAGCCACCAGCCTTGGTCAGGCATCAGAACACACTCATGAAACAAAATGGAAAGATAAGATACAAAGAAGTGCAAAAGATAAAGTAGTGTACTGTATAATGCTTACTCTAGGTATTTTTCTAATTTATCCATAAGATCTGACCTCTTGTCATCTTCCACTCACTTGATGTAGTACGGCCTACTTCTTCCTTAGCCTTTATCATTCTTTTTCTGTGCCAGCCCTCCTCTCTTCCAATTTTTCCAATCCTTCCTGTCACTTTGTATTGCTTTTCATTCTTTTACAGGTGGCTTTACATTGAGTGTCAAGCCAAATGGTTTCCTGTAAGCTAAGAAACCATTTACAGTGCTAGGTGGTAACCATATAACCAAACCATATTTGCTTCCTACGTGTCAACAAGTGGGTTGGTGGAGGGTTACTGCCCCTCCCCGTAAAACAAATAACTCAAAGTCAAATGGCCACCCCTTACAGGATTATGGCATCTGGCAATAGATAGATAGGTAGATAGGTGAAACATTTTCTAAGCATATTCATAGTAAGGCCTGTACTGTTGTTATATGCACACATGTGGAAAGAAATGAATCTTCTGTAAAATTCATGAACTATAATTTGCTCAGACAGGCATGATAGATTGACAGAAATGACCGACCACCTGGTGTTGATTACTACAAGGTCTCTGTTGAATTTCTTTTTTCCTCACCCTCTCCTTAGGCGGTAAAATGTGGTGGTGCTTGTGGTGATGATGATGATGAGATTCACCTAATTTTCAAATCTGTTTGGTTAGCCCAGAGACAGAAGGATGTGGAGCAGATCCGAGAGCAACATCCCAACAAGGTGCCAGTGATTATTGAGCGTTACCCTGGGGAGCGACACCTACCCATCCTTGACAAGACTAAGTTCCTTGTACCCGATCACGTCACCATGGGAGAATTGGTCAAGATAATAAGGTTTGGGTGCAGGCTGAGTACATGTAGACAGATTGGTAGAATATTTTGTACATGATGTTTTGTATTTAATTTCTGTCAATGAAAAGACAGTATATTAGGCCAGGAAAGATCTCTAATACTGAATGAATCTATACTGTATCAAACTCCTCCAGTTCAAAGTCTCTAGTAAGCTGAGTAAAATTGTCTGGAGATAGTTCTCTTTAGGCTGTAAGAGTTATGATTATGCTACAGTCATGTGCCATCTGTCATGTTTGATGGCTTGAAGGATGTTTTGAAGTATTATTGCAAATCATATATTCAAAGGTGTACTTTGTATACTGAATTTGGCATGAACCCAGTGTACTGCAAGCTGAAGCTACCCTTCTGCAAACCCGTCATACAAAAATCAGTTGTTTCCGTGTTCAGCATCATAACTCTTACACATTAGTGAACATAGTGTTGTCAGAATGTGTTCTGTATAATTTTTATGTTGATATGATGATATCAGATTCAAAACTTTGTTTTGTTTGTGTAACTGATATGTGTCCCTTTTAATTTTTTATGTAAGTTGCAAAAGGGGTCTGAAAAACTTTCATCTACTGGTAAAATGCTGTATCAAGATGGTGTAATGTTAATCCTAAGCTTATTTTTGTAGGCGTCGACTGCAGCTGCACCCAACCCAGGCATTCTTCCTGTTGATCAACCAACGCTCCATGGCCAATGTGTCCAGCACTCTGGCGCAGGTACGGTGTCTTGGAATTTCATAAACTAAGGAGGATCCCTATCATTGCTTCTGTACAAGTTTATGTATATGATACATAAAGTTTCTTATGGCTGGGAAAACTCTAGTATTCTGTTCTGTTTAATACCACACAGTTTTATTCAGCTGTGAGTAAGTCACAGAAGTCTGAGTGTGTTGATACTTGTACCATTAACCCTGTCAGGCAACATTAATGCTCTCAGGCTCAGAACAGTTCCAGTATATATACAGAACTCTGTTCCGGCTAACATGGAACAAATTTATTCAGTCATGTGTACTAGCAGCTGGAGTTTTTTTTTTTTTTTTTTTGTAAAGTATCATCATTAGCTGTTTGAGTATCCACTGCAGGACCGGCCTATCCCAACCGAAATCAGGACAATACAGCCAATGTATCTCTACCAAGTGGCTTAGGCTGTCTGGTAGAGATTGTATGTATGGTGAGAAGTGCTTGTAAGTGTAACTGTAGTGTTGGAGTAGCTTTGGATGTGTGTGTAGTCTGAGAACCAAGTGTAATCAGCCTGTGCAAGCCGACTGGGTGCAAGCATACTTCATAGTAAGCGACACTGGTTCAACCACAGCACCCCTTGTGTCCACCAATGCAGTACATGGCCGGGTGAACACTCCCAAAGTTTATTACCCTGGCAGGGCACGAACCCTGGTTCACCCTTGTATGAAACGCACACTCTACCACTGACAGTATAAACCACAATATTTAAGATGAACGTGAGATAATGAAACATGAGAATATGATTGTGATATATGCAAAGTTCATCACTAGAAAAGGGGTTTTATATGGCCTAAGTACATCCCCCCCCCCCCCCTCCAAAATGAGTCAAGGTTGTGACCATGCTATGCCACTGCCCTGTGCTAAGACCTACAAGAGCTTGGATGGTTAGTGATATGTAAATGTAAACCTGTGTGTTCCTTTTGACTTTAAGCTCTCAAGTGAGTTTTCTTTTGCTAGATTTTTTCCACATTCCCATGTCATACTGACCTAGCTAGTGCATTGCTTCATCCCTTAAATACACTGGACTACAACAACCTAATTTCAGTCCACAGTCTACACCTAAAATAAAGTAATGTGGGATAAGCCATGTTTATGATACCTGATTCATGCCCATTTATCCACAGGTGTATGAGCACCACCGCCACGAGGACGGCTTCCTCTATATGGTGTATGCATCACAGGAGGTCTTTGGATAATACACCATACTACACCACCATTACCATACCCATCAGTGAACTACAGAACTACCATTCTTCCCATCATCAAGCTAAGGAACCACTATATTAATTACAATAGGTTATGCAGTTACCAAATTCTCTGCATTGATACTCAGCAATTATATCTACAGCCACAACAATTATTACATCCCACAACTACTACTCCTACAATAGCTACATCATACTACAACAGCCTAATCCATGACTGCATTTAACTGCAATAGGCTATGCAACTACTGTACCATTTTTCTGTATGAATTTACTACCACTATATATACACTGTACAAGCTACAACAGTCTACATATGCTTCATGTCACACAACTACATCCTTGATACTTTTATTTTATTATTATTATGATGGATGGATGGATAGTATTTTTGCTATCCCAAGACAGTTTTTATCAACTCTGGAGGGACTTTTCAAACTGGAAGGGTCAGAAATATTGTAGTCTTCAGTAAGCCATTCACTACCACAGGCTTTCCAAATCTGAGTAAAAATGTCTGACAGCAACATGAATATAACTAAGGCATCATGCAGTGAAATGGTTACTCTATAGCCTACATTTTTCATATTTATCCTCATTAAAGTGGCCAGTTTATCACTTGACATCTGATCTAGAGACATTACAATCGTCATGCAAGTTGATGTGTGCTGTATGAATCCAGCAGTTTTCAAGTTATCAGATTTTATCAGTATTTTGCTTTGGAGGTTTTGGCATAATTTTCTGATGATTTCTGGAGTTTTGTGTACCTAGCAAAATTCTGGGAGCTTCTGATATGAGAACTAATCCCCCATTCCTCTAACAGATTAATGGTATTGTATTAATAACTCCTTTTAACTTGGCCTATATTAGCAAGTGTCTCAAACTGGTGGAACGGCATCACACTGAATACAGTTTGAATACTAAGTTGCCTACTTAAAAATCCATGGGCTTTAGAATGACCCTTCTTGGTTACTAGCCAAATGTATCCACCAAGGTGACTCAACTTAGTCTGAAAGGAGTTTATCTTTGCCACGCTAGGACAGGTGCAATATAGTGAAGGCTGTATGTATCTAACCCTACCAGTTCAAGTATCCTAAGGGGAATAAAATTGTCTGGACATAGCAACAGTAAATATAAAATGCACTCAGACTGCAGAAGGTAACACCTGGGGTCTCATCAAACAGGTGATGATGGGGAGAAAATTGTGTGTGTAAAAACTGTATGCCTGTTTTGAGATCACAATTCCTGTGAAAATGAATCCCCCCCTCCCCCCCCAGCCATGAAACAAGCAGAGTGGAACATGAGATTATTAATGCTGCATTCATAGCAAGTAGTGAATGATTTGTGGAGAGAATGTTTATTTTAGGGTTTGGGAAAACGGTTGGGATGATGGTGTGATGCAGTGGGAAGGGAGTTCACTTACTGGTATTTGGTCTGTAGTTACTAGTGCGGCCTGTACTGTGAATTTACTGATTCTTTTGGAATTTGGGAAAATGCATCGGGTGGATGATGATGATGATGGTGTGATGCAGTGTTAAGAGAATGTGTACAATTGTACGTTGTGATGTACATGAAGGAAGTGCATGAAGATAACACATAATTTGCTGTTTAGATAAGTACTGGAAAGCCCATTGTTAAAATTAATGCAGTTTTTTCCATGCTGGTGAAAAGGGAAAAAAAAGCATAAGGCGAGATGAATTTGAACCGGATTTTGTTACCAGTCCATCATCCAATCCTATGTTGCCCCATGAGGAGCATAGGAGTCTGTGGCTAGGCAAGTTGGTCCTGACATTTAAGATGAGAGTGACCAGCCCCACTTATCCCTGAGTGGCATTATGTGAAGAATAAACCCCAACCACCCCTTGGGTATAAACTTACCCAGGCTCAATCTGATTGGAGAGCCTTTAATTACCCACTAAACCACCAGGCACCATAATTTGGTTATATGGTTACCACCCAGCATAATAAATTGTTTTCTGGTGTAAAGTAATATTTTTATTTGGTACAACATATGATGACGTGATTTATCATTTTGTTCTTGTCACCTCCTGACAATTTTTCCCTTTTGGGAGATTTTTCAAACTGGAGGAGTCAGATATATTCTTCATTAACCCCTTCAGGTCTGTCTTAAGTTGAATGCAATACATCTGGTGGTAGAGAGAATGAAAAAGTACATTAACTGGAGTGAAGGGTTGGCATAGTAAATCAGGATAACGAACCCGTCGTCTAGATGTAAAGAAAGCAAGTTGTTTAGCGGGACTGGACACATGGTTTAGCTTCCAGTCCATATAAAACATCAGCTGCACCATGACCAACCTCATCATGGGGGATTCCTTTAAGAAGAAGCATCATTTGCCTGGCTAACTGCTAAGCCTAATGACCTTGTGACAGTGTTGATGGCTTTGTGTTCATTATGATTTTACTCGGCTATAAAGTTCCGCCATTACATGCTGTACAAGAGATCATGTAGAGCGTGCTTCTTATGCCACTACTCTCTTTAGGCAGTTGAGCAATACAGATTTTTTTTGAGGGGGGGGGGATGCTTCATATATATTAGTTACTCCACTGAAGAACAAAGAGTAGTTGTTGTTTGTTATTACAGGGTTCATTAATTGACTGGGAAGCCATGTTGTATTGTTTAAATCCTGTGAATTATTATTACTGTAGCTGTGAATTCTTGATAGGAGTGGAGATCCTTCTTTGTTCAGTAATAAAGAGGGGAGACTGATATTGTAGTATGCTCATGTGTACCATAATTTGGGCATTTATCTTTCACTGTAGATTCATTATACTTCACCCATAACCAGCTCTTATCATATGCATAGGTTACCGGTACTATTAAACATACATGTATGTATAGTAACCTAACCAACCTACAATAACATACAGTATGCAGCATACATCACACATGTACATTACAACAAGCATACATGTACATACAGTAACTTGACCAACATATATCACATGTGTTCATTAATATTACGAGGTCACAGAATGTGACCTCAGGGATAACGGACTGAATAAGGAGGCTGCCAGAGATCGAGCAACGTGGAGAGCCACCATTAGGTGGCCAAGGCCGACGCATGCAAGGAGGCTGGAGCCTTTTTAAAGCTGCTCTTCGTAAAATGCATATACTAACATAACTAAGCTACAAAAATGTAAATACAGTCACCTAAATAACCTACAATAACTTATGTACTATAACACAACCAGCATTTCACTGCATAGTTTTCATACCAGCCATATATGATAAATAATAACTTCCGCTGTGTTCAGGTAATATTAATATCTGCGTTACTTTGTCATTATACTTCACTCACACTGGGGATACACTATAATGACTGAAATTCCTCTGCTAATTTCAAGTAACACTAATATATAATCTCAAACGTACAGTCATCTCAGTATACTAATTATTAATATACCAGGCTTTGTATAATATGGCAAGTATACATGAAACAGCTTCATCTGTATGATGAATACAGTACATGCATACATACATACACTGTTACATTCATACATACACTTCTCAGCTATGCTATATTCACTGATCATTAGAAAATCTGCCAGCTGCAATGCTCATCTTGTAGTTGCACTGTTTTGCAATATCCAGCACTTGGCTATTCTGCTACACTTCATCCCCCTCCCACCCCTAGCCTTCCCTTGACCCTGGCATGGTGTGAATGCCAAGTGCTGCAACACAGGTCATTGTTATGCCACACGCCACCCCCACATCCCACCACCACTACCACCCGATTCAATGCTCCCACATGCCATCTGGCTTGTTCGTTCATTGTACCCGTCTCTCTTCCCTCTCACTTCCTCTCCCTCCATATCTCTCTCCTCTCCTGTCTGTTCTCTTGAACCATAACTCTCCCTTCTTTCTCTCCCTCCATATCTCTTTCCTGTCCTCCCCCTCACACTGCTACTGCACTTACGTACATTAGTTCACTGCAAAACCCATACACTTAATGTTACTTTATTCACTCATCACTGCTGCTTAGGTTTGGTATCCAGTTCTGCACACCCTCCCCAACTTCATCATCATCCCAGTTTTTCCTTCTTCATCACTGGCAGTTGATTGTATTAATTACATTGTAGCTTTATATAATCTTGTATACCTGGCTAAGTGTTTGATTTCATTGTTATTTTATTTTATTTTATTTTTTTACCATAATACTGTGTGCACTTAGTATTTCCTTCACCTGTCTTTGATTTCACTGCATTATTGTTTGTATTTGCTACTGTTTTTATATATACTACCATTGAGTTTGCTATATTATTAATATCTACAGGGCTATTGTTTTTATAGTTAAAGTGTAGAGTGTTCTAAGAGTATGTAGCTGTTTTAGTCTCTGCTGCTGGTTTAAGTTGCATGGTCTTAACTGTTCATATAAGGACAGAGACTACAAATAATACCACCGTAAGAGGATAGAATGACTTGTAATTTTCAAATGACAAATTTTTCTAAGCAAGTATGAGTAACACATTGGATATTGGGGTACAAAGGTTTAGGTATCAGTTAGATTACCTATCAGACAATGTTTGATGTCTTTATAAATGATGCGATACGATATGATGATGTGGAATAAAGAAATTTATTTTTTTTTAAGGGAGGTTAAGGGTCACTTATTAATGTTTTGCATTTTCCCATCTCGCACACAAAATAACAAGGAAACTGTTTGGCTATGTGTGGCCTCTGATGTGGAAGAAAACAAGAATAGGTAATGTGTGAGAAATATTGTTAAATCAGATACTTGTTAACACAGTCTCTGATAACAAAGAACTAGTTGCCCGAAACTTTTGAGAATGACAGAGGCATAACTCTTTTGGAATTATGGCACTTTTTCCCACTGTATTCTTGTCATGTACAGTAGTCGCAATACAGAGCTGATGTTGGGTTTTATATGTCATTTGGTTATAGTACAGTATTGTACTTGTGGAAATGTCAGTAGCATAGTAACTGGTACTGAATGATAAACAGACTATGATATAGGTGATACAGGGTTTCACGAGTCACCTGAGGAAGTAGCGCTTGTACAAGATGTTACCATTACCAGTTGAGTTTTGGGTGGTGATGGTGATTTGTGTTCTTTCATTATGGGAACTGCAACTAGGCAGCATTGTAATACAGCTTCCCTGAACATCTTTACTTTGATAAAATAGAAGATGGTTATACCTGTATTTTATTTTTGCTACCACCAGATGATTTTATTTAGCTTGTGAGAGATTACTAACATCTGTACCTGGTGATCTAGTTTCTCACCCTGTTACAGTGAGCAGCCTTTCTCTCATCTCAGCCTCATCAGAGACTGTTAAAAAAGAACGCACGTGCTTTTAGAATGGACAAACTTGTTCCTGCTGAATGCTAAGCAGTCACTCCAAAGCTAAATAAAATCTAATGTTAGCAAGAATAAAGTTGTCATTGCAATGAATGAGGTTAATGAACTTAATTTTAATGAACACATTAAGCTAAACACCATCTCATTACTGGGATGCATATCGAAATTATTGCACCATGATTTACCATTTTTTTTATAATCTGCTTTTGTGTGGGTACCATATATTCTGTTACTTAAGTTATGAGGATCTAGATTACTCACTTTAGCTCCCGTGTGAATGTTCTTATGTATTAAACCCTTCACTCTTGTGGCATATTTTTCATTTTAATCAGTTGACTCCCAGTGTGATGTTACAGTGAATGGAGAGAGACTGGAATTGGTGAGAGAATTCAAATACTTGGGTACAGTGGCAGAAAAGAGAGGAAAATGTGCAAAAGATATGGAAGAGTGACACAAGGAAGGAAAGTAGCTGGTGCTATGAAGGCCCTGATAAGAAACAGAGACTAAATGTTGCAGCTGCACGAAGCTTACATGAAGGAGTGTTAGTGCTAATTTTAACATATGTATGTGAGACTATGGTGTGGCATGAAAATGAAGGGTCGAGTGAGAGCAGTGCAGATGGGACTGCTGAGGAATGTATGTGGAGTACAGAGTGGATAGAATACAAACTAATGTAATTCATGAAAGATGTGGAGTGAGGAAGTCTGTGGACACCAGAATCGAAGAGTGTCCAGAGATGGTATGGTCATGTGGAAAGAATGGATAACAGAGTGGTGAAAAAGGTACAGTATATCTGAGCGAATTTGAAGGAGGGAGGAGGCGAGGTAGGCCAAGGAGAAGGTGTAGGGATATGGTGGATGAGTGTGTGAGGAAGAGAGGTATGGAAGTCGGTGAGGCTTGGGAACTGATAAGAAATCGAGCTGGCTGGATGAATGTTGTGAGAAGAAGCACATAATCAGGGATTTGGCACCCCTTTTATCATGACAGCGTCCGGACTGACTCTATCGGATATGTTTACATGAAGCTACAGAACGTGGTTAATGTTTTTGGCGTATCCGATAAAGCCAGGATTCTGGGGGCTTGAATGATTAGCAAATGGAAGTGTGGCCCGTTGGATTGGGCAAATTTGGGCTGTCTGGATGTTGCTACTCCTCACTCTGCCCTAGGGTGGGAGAGGAGGTCTGGATGATGATGATGATAATGATAAGGTTATCATCAGGCAGTTTTATGTAATGATAGTGGTGAATGGATCAGCTAAGGTCGATAATAGCTGCTTCAGGTCACAGCTTGAAATGCCTCTCCTGATCCAAATAAAACTGCCTGTAGATAGCAAGAATTAAGTCACTGGATTGAAGGGGATAAAAAAATGGTGTATATTTTGTATGCATGACTGCAGTTAGTGGTATGTGTGCTTCATAAGGATCTTTCAGCTGGTAGTGTATGAGCAACCATTTACTGCAAAACCATCCCAATTTTTATTTATTTTTTAGGTCAATGAGCTTTGCATTTTTTTATCCTAGTAGTGTAAATGACTTATTTCATGGGTATCAACCTTGCAGAGGTTAACAGACACTTCAGGTGAACCATTGTTGATGAGGGAGTGTACTAAGAGAAGACTGAAGTAATACAGTGACCATAAAAAATGAATATCAGTCTTGCAGTATCTACACAGAGTTCATGAGGGTGAAAACAAATTTAATGAACAATCATGAGCATCTGAAATGTTGCTTCAGCAGTAGTGAGGACAATGATTGTGTACATTATAATAACCCTACACTATATGCTGGTATACAGTACTGCCAACACTTGTGCTACAAAAGTGATGATGCTACTAAAAAATGTGTTGCTCTTAGTTGTACTGTTGTTCGTTCTTTTTAATATGCAGGTAATGGTTGCCTGTGCACAGTAGTGTGTTGTAGGCTACATTATCAAATGACATTTATATGTATTGGTATAATCTAGAATTTAAAGTTGTGCAATTAAGAAGCAGGTTAAGTGTTTTTTATCAGACTTCATTAGGTTCCAATTTTAGTTTGGACAAGATTTCAAGATTGCCAGCATCATGTGATATATTTCATTTATTGAATTCATTCATAAACTTATCTTACTATTAATTATGCTATCTAAAGGACAGAAGTTGTGTTTTAAGTGTTTGTGTTACTATATTTTGGATGGGACAGCTGGTGTCTCTGTATAGGAGAGATAGGGCTTGGAATAATGAATCACTAACACTACATTGTAAGTTTCTCTGTCTGAGTGTATGATTACCCTTTAATTGAAGTGCCAGTTGTCCCGCCAGTGACCTGTTAGGTTTGTAAGCACCAGGATTTTGTAACGGCATTGGTGGTTTTACATAGCTGCTCGTACAGGTAGTTCACTAGATGTGTAAGACGACATAACTTCGCAAATCCTAGTTGTCTAGTCTACAGAATTCCTACACAAAAAAAATTAAGAGGAACACATGGCTAAGGGCTTGATCACACTGAAGGTGAAATCATACATATTATTAAAATCATCTGATCCTGTAGGTCAGGAAAAAAGTTGTAAGGACATACCATTTCATAAAGCCACATTCCTGGCAAACTGTTTCTCATTACAACCTACATTATGTATGGTACTGAAATCCAGAATGTCTAGAATGTGGCTTAGTGAAATGGCATGTTTTTCCACTCACTTCCACCTACATCTTGGCCCGTATTCCTATTGTCAATGGAAGCTCCCCAGCGCCTTTTTCTCATCAGTGTATTTCTGCTTATGTTAATACATTATTCTCTTGTAAGTGACATGCAAACAATGTCAGCGCTAAAATGGAACATAAAACATGGAAGAGATAATTACCGGTAATGGCACATGGATATCAGTAAGACATACTGGAAAGCCTCAGAACATCTCCAGAATATGTTCTTTTATCTGGTGCATTGAATATCAAATGATCAGAATATTTCCCGAATGGAACAGGGAGTCCTCCTTCCAACTTTTACCTTGACCTTCATGATAGGACAATTTGCATCAGAATACTGTATGTCTTGAGTTCTACCCCCATGTGACAGAGCCCTAATACTAAGCCATATGGGCTTATTGATGTAATATTGTTCTGTCTTGACTGAGAACCTTTTATACTGTACACAGAAATTTTGTTTTCTCAAAATAAATGTATCAAATTTGTTGTAATGGTAAGGTTGCATGTAGTGCATAACCAGTGTAAGGGGAAAATTATCCACATCAGTCAAGACTTGTTTATATTAGGGGTGAGATGTTGCTGGAAAATGCATTGAGGTAAACATTTTTTTGGGCTTTCATAGTCAGTGTTAAGATTAAACATTTGGATGTAAATAATGACTGGAAGTTCCCCAGTTCCCACTACCCATCTGAAGAAATATATGTTTTTATACTGACCTGCAAGACTTTCATATCCTTCCAGTATATATGTTAGATATGATGCTTAGGAGCAATGAGATGGCTTGAGTATGTGGAGAAAATTATATATGAAGAGTGTGTAAAAATATCTTGGAATGTACTGTATAGGCTAAAGCATAAAGCACTAAGTGACAGAAGCATGGAAGAGTTGAAAAAAAAAATAATAATAAATACATAAATAAGTAAATGGTTAAGCCTATAAGATGGACCCAGGATTTTGTGGGCTTCAGTGACATGTAGATGATTATATGACCCATTTCACTAAGCATGGTGAGGATTCCTTAACCTATTTGTATACTTTCCCGTTTCTTGTTTCTGTATCCTACCTCTCCCCGTCTTTAGGTGGGAAGTGGGGGTCAGATATATGAGTGAATATGTTGGGATCCATCCATCATCCACTCCTACATTGCCCCATGAGAAGCGTAGGAGCCCGGGGCTAGGCAGTTGGTCCCGACATTTAAGATGAGAGTGACCAGCCTCACACATCCCTGAGTGGCATTACATGAGCAATCAACCCCAACCACCCCTCGGATATAAACCTTCACCGGCGCAATCCGATTGGAGCGCAATAATTACCCACTAAACCACCAGGCACCAAAGTTTGGTTTTATGGTTACCACCCAGCATAGTAAATGGTTTCCTGGTGCACAGGAAACCATTTGGTTGTCACTCAGTATAGAGTCATCCACAGGCTGAAGGAGGTGGAAAGACTACCTCACCAAATCTCAGAGGTGACAGTGAGAAATTAAAAAGGGTTGTGCTGTTGTGTGATATGCTGCATAAGTGTTAGAAGCACTGTGAGATGGTTTAGCCATGTGGACAGAATAGAGAATGAGACACTGACTATAAATGAGGTGGAGGGTGAGATGGGGAAAGGGAAATGAGGATGAGGTGGATGGATGGGGTAGAAAAGTAAGCAAATAAAGGTAGTGTGAGTTGAAGGAAGGGTAGCCTGATGGTAGGGGGGCAAGGTAACATGAAGGTGATTTGTTCATGGCCACCCCCCTGGGATTAGGGATTCTGACCATAGATGGATAGGTGGTAATGATTTCTACCTATTTCAATATAGTACATCTACTTGTACAGCTTTTGCCACTTCAGTACAACTACTACACTCCATCCAACACTACCAAAACCCACCTAAATTATGTCCCCAGTGTTCCTATATGTGCTAATACTGCTATGGTAGAACTGGAAGTTTATCATTTACACACGACTGTTTCCATTTCAAAACAACCACTACACTTCAACCAACACTACCAAAACTGAAAGCAAACCCACCTAAATCATTCTCATTGTTCCTGTGTGTGTGCTATCCCTTATTGCTACAGGAGTGATGGAAGTTTGTTGTGTTTCTCAGCACTGTTCACTTGGTGTCTATGTGTCTGCTACTCATTATTGCTAGAGTGGGGATGGACGTCTGTCCTGTTTCTCTGCCACTACTTGATACTGTAAGTCCCACCCACTTCCTGCTGACCAAGAGAAAAGATCTGGGTAATGTAGAGTGAAATAAAACTGTTCAGGCAGAATAAAGCATGATGAAATACTGTATGTTGTCAAGACTAAAGAAAGGAAATAATGGGTGATTACTGTACAACACGTAACAAAAGGTTGTTGTGAATGTTGTGGCCCAATATTCATCTGAATATGAACCCTGTGAACTGCAGGCTGAAGGTATGCTCTTGTAGTCCAACACCGTTTTGGGTGACAGGAAGGAAGCTAAGGGGCATTTACATAACCAGGCAGTGTAGCTGGCTGGTTACATCAGTGTTACTGTGTGCAGGCATCCCTCTCCAGCACCAAAAGGTAAAGTTAATAGCATGTTCACAGCTCGAACATTTATTATTGTCAATCTGAAACATACTGTAGCAATTTACAAAACTCTCAATAACTTAAAACTTAATTATATTACAGAGTTAACTTCATTGTATACATACATACATCTAATATACATATATATATTCATATATATATTTACTGTATATTTATAACTGTCAACAGAAATAGACAACAATTTGCCAGTCAACCACAATCAATATCTCTTTTTATATATATCTCTACATAAAGGTACAGTACAACATATTCAATAAATTCCACATCAGGTTTACCATAACATCTTTTCACAAACCAAGAGAAAATCCCACACCATAAGCAATAGCTCAGCCAGTGCCGCATATTGTCCGAAATGAAGATGTGACAGGAGGAGGATGGGCGCACCAACATGGCGTCCTTATGTCTTCACTTCACCATCACAGGCAAAATAGACAGACTCAAGTACAGTGATGCAAGTCATTGAAGTTAGTCATCTTTTTTCTTAAGTCCTTTTTTGTGATAAGTACAAAGTCACTTAATGAAAAATTTCCCAATCCATGCTCCACTGCATCCTATAAAATAAAACTGCCAGTTTCCTTCAATCTTCAGTACCAAATTTATAGAAAGAGTTGTGAGATTTTGGAACATATGCCTTTCTGTGGTGGCACTAATAAAACCTGATACACACATTACTCAACTCTCTCCCTGTCTCCCAAAGGAGAAAAATGGTGTGCTGGGGAAGGGCAACTTCAGCCTGCTGTCCACTGGGTTCACATATAGATGAGCCTGGGACCAGAACAACAACAATGAGGACTTTTACAGGAAATCAACCATTATAAACCAAGTATATGCTCTAAAATATCTGTTAACTGGAGGAGACTGGTAAATTATTTACTACACATTGCAGTGCTGGTTGAGAGGGCAATTTATCTGAAATATAAGTGGGCTGATTTGCAAAACAGGAAGTAAAAAAAAAGCTGACTTATAACAATAACTTACTGCACAGAGACAAGAGTTAAATATCAGACTACACAAATGTAAACACTAGGAGAGAAATAGATCAACATTACTTCCTACAGATAGCTAGGTAATAATGAATGACAGGTAAATAGTAAAGATTATAAATGTAGAAACCGAGCACTGTCCAGATATTGCCACACTGGAGATAGCACCACCCAACCCTAAGTGAGAACCATAACTTAAAGTCTGTTCATGTTAACTTGGCCAAGCTTTTTGTAATTTTCCAGCTTATTTCTCTTAGCTCAAAGGCAGAATAAGACTATACTATGGCTCTACATCCTTCCCATAATACTTTTTTGTGACTAGAATCATATTCTAATGTTAATCTTTAGTTACAGCTCAGCATTCAAGATGGAGAGATGACAGTTATGAATCAAATGAAAGTATCTATCTATCTATATACCTAGGCTGCTTCCCCCAAGGAAAGGGAGGTAGCAGCCTAGGTATATAGATAGATAGATACTTTCATTTGATTCATAACTGTCATCTCTCCATCTTGAATGCTGAGCTGTAACTAAAGATTAACATTAGAATATGATTCTAGTCACAAAAAAGTATTATGGGAAGGATGTAGTGCCATAGTATAGTCTTATTCTGCCTTTGAGCTAAGAGAAATAAGCTGGAAAATTACAAAAAGCTTGGCCAAGTTAACATGAACAGACAAATGAAAGTGGATTGGGGATACTGTAATCAAGAACTATCCAAGGAGATGAATCCCATTTCATTAATTTAAAGACCCAGTTATGTAAAAAAAAAAAAAAAAAAATGACTACCTGCAACTGTACAGTCAGGGAATAATGTTTGCTCACTATTCCCGTGCACCTACTTCGCATGTGGGTCAAGTCCATCACATTCCTCACCGATGCATCGTATCAAAGAGCATCACTTATGGGTACAGACACATACTAAGCCTCTCTCAGCTTAGGAAAGTGGGAAGAAAGGTTGATATTGAGAAAACTTATGTCCCCAACTTTACACTTAGTTCTGGGTGGTGCTGTTCTTTGACTCAGGCACTGCAGAGAACGAGAGACGGACAAACCAAGGAACAGATCTACAGGCGATAGTGTCTTGCGCCACGTGCAGGCTTTGTCGCTGAGGCACGGGTGTGTTGGGCACTGAGTGGGATGGACAATAACACCAACACTTTGAAACATCACCCCTTCATTACCACGAGATCTACTTTATCTTATACTGTACTTACTGTAGTACCTGTACTGCATACCTTTAAAATTTGTAGCAGTTAGTTAAGGTCCCCCAAACTCCATAATTACCCAACTGCAAACAGTGAGCCATTATATTATATAAAACATAAAAAATAATAGCTTTCCTTTCCCTAAAACACTTTAAATGGATGCAGAGTATTTATCAATAAATACAGTACAGCTGTACTGCAGTAAGAAATATGTGTAAGAATACAATTAAAATACCGTAGACAGTAACTGTATATTCTCCCGTCCAACTGTGCAAAATGATCAAAAGCTCTTGGAGCACAAACTACCACTCATTTAAGTTTAGACAAAAAGCGACAGCTGTACCTGCAAGGAACCATAATCACAAATTGGAGTGGCATGTTGTTCTGACAAAGATTATATTCAGCTTATGGGAGACTCTTGTAGTGTACGTGTTTGACATGGTCACAATAATTAATCTCTAGTGTGAAAACATCTTTATCATTGCTGCTGCTGGACAATTTTATTCAGTCCACAAGAGTACAGTACCCTCGTATTGAAGGGATTAATTGTGGCATTGAAAGTGATCATCCCAAATCAGTGCCGAGAACACTCTGCTGTGAGGTCTCTTGAAATGTAGAAAAGGAATAATGTAGCATGATAACTCCCATCCCACATCACCTCCTTTGTGAGGCTAGACTACCATAGTCCAGAATATTTAAGGGTAGAGAACCAGCCTACTTTCCCTTGGTGAATTATACGACTATAAAACCTCCAGTTACCTCTTGGGGATCAAACCTATGCAAAGCCATCACTCCAACTGGGGCATTCTAACCACTAGACCACCAGGCACATTACACATTTAACATCAGCAAGAATGAAGACACCAGACACTCTGTGCCAGCAAAGCCACATATTTTGATCATTTGTTGTTGATGTGTGAAGTGACTGCAGATCGCACATGCAATGCTTTTTTCAAGTACTGTCCATTTCACTTTAGAACTACGCTTAGCCACAACTCAAGCATTTCCACACCTGCCCATACTCCATCACTCTAACTACATCACCTTGTAATTAGAGTCTATTTCAAATTAGAATTACAGTCCCTCATTCTAACCCCATTGCTTGTGCTTATAGTCCATTCTAAATCGGAGTTATGGTTACATATGACAGTTAGAATGTGGGAGTATGGTCAGGTGTGGAAAGATACAAGTCATGGCTGAATATATCTCTAATCTGGAATGGACTAAATGGTATATTTGGGAGACATTATGTATACAAACACTGTCAGTAGTGTACAGGTACCTTACTCCATTACAGTATAGAGTGAATTACAAAAGCCATTACATACTATCAATCTTTACACTACACAGCTGAATCAGGAATAAAATGTCGTCTGGTATGTGTTGATGTGAGAGCTGAGAGGCCAAGTGTATGGCTGAAGAATATAACCTACATACAGTTTAGTCAACGCCGATAATATTTCTCCAGTTTTATCCAAGGAGACATATCTTTCATAAACAGTGTGTCAGGGATTCCACTGCATCTACTTCACTGTTATAGCATGTTCATTACTTCCCTCCCTCATGCATCTTACCAAAGAGCATTATTTATGTATAGGGAAACATACCAAGCCTTTCTGCCTATTACTTTTTTGTCTGATGCATCATATCTAAGTGCATCATCCATGAGCTGAGATGAAACACAGCAAGCCTCTCTCAGGTTACGGAAATTAGGCAACAGAGGGTAATGAAATGTTGATGAGGTGAAATTTAAGTTCTGCTATTCCAATGGATCTACTTCAAACTTAGGCATGTCCATTACTTCCCTCCCAAATGCATCAGAACAAAGAGTATTATCTATGGTCAAAGAAACACAGCAAGCCCTCAGGTTAAGAGAATTAGGCATAAAAGGGCAGTGAGAAGCAGAAGTGGTGGAATATTTGGCAAACTAATTAATGTCCCTGACTGTACAAGTGAAGGTGTCCGCTAGAATGTGTGCGTCTACATCCTAGCCGAGCGTCTAAGGCCGTCAGGTCCGCTATATAAAAAATATGAAAAACGCCCTTAATTTTAATCAGGGAGACAAGGGTTCTGATTCATAGCCTATATGGAAGACAAGAAGATTCAATCACACCCATTTGTGTATCCCAGGCACGCACTGGGCCAGGATCCACAAACACATGTACAATCAACTCCATCATAACTCTTCTTTTGATTAGCAGGATATGGGAATTTTCTGCACTCTCTTTTCCTGCTCTTTCCTGTCAAAATTAAAAATAGCTTGGGTAACTAAGATTTATTTAAGCAGGAAGAACAGGAAACAGCACTCACCTTTCTTTGTTTGTCCTACAAAAAGAAACCCAAGCTTTGAGAAAGAGCTGATTATGGATATATGTTTTGTCATAAATCCATCCTAGAATCACACCCATTTTATTGATCCCAAGCAAGCAGTGGTTCCCCAGGCAACTGTTAAAACATTATTTTGATAAGAGTAACTTACTGTCATGCTGAGTCAGCTGGCAGTAAACACCAGTTATCTACACAGTTTCCAGTCAGCAACAAGAGCAGCATGACAGGAAAAGTAAAGCCACACTGCCAAGGAGTTTTGATCTTCAGTGAGTTACCATGTATAGTAAGACTTAACCTCACGACTATACACTCGATACTGTCATGCTGGGAAGGGGCTGCATTTATGAACTTTTACTGTACGTACTTATTTATATTTGATCTTAACCCCTTCAAAAGTGTGACATCTTTTTCGGGCTTATTCCTGCTATCTCCACATCATTTCAATTACAGTTACTTAGAAAAGAACTCTAATGCAGTACGGAAGGGATTACTGAAGGTTGCATCAAACCCAAAGAAGTCTTTCTTAGCACAAATAAAACTGCTCTATGATAACAAGAAAACACCAGTATAGTACATCACTAGATTACAAAGGTTAACTCACACCTACCAAACACATCACAAGCACACCAGAGTGAATAACAGTGTGCCAAATATGACACAACAAAATTATTCATTATCACGTTTAACGGCCAGAGACCTGTTAGGTGTGAAAAATCTTAAGGTTTTGTTTTTTAATGAATACAACCCCCAAAGCAGGAAACTGAGGATATGACGGGCAGTGTATCTATATATATAAATATCAACTATTACACACCTCAGAGACCTGGTGCTATCATGATCATTAGTTTTCCAGCTATTCCCTGCCAGTACAGTGTCCTGTTTATCTATCTGTATCTTGTATCCTGCTTTCTATATATCCCATTCCTAGCCAAAGAATATCCTTCCTTCTCATACTCTTCAACATCATCATCATCACCCACACCTCTGTTCCCATCTGAGGATGGGGTGAGGTAAGGGTCCAATAAGCAAGAAAAAACCTGACTAAATGAGAAAATACATTACTATTACACTGCCACAACCAACAAGGAAATGCAGGTGAACTTTAGATGGTGAAAGTTCGTTTATACTGTACATCATTCTGTAGTTTCATCCACAGACATGGCAGGACATAACATACTTTAGAGGAATGCTGTAATACCAATCTGTGGGGTCCCATAATCCTCAATGTTGATATAAAATTGGTTTCTATTTTCTTCATGCTAACTTTAAAGTATCTATACAGTTCCTACAAATGGGGAAAAAAAGCAAATACTGTACAGTATTAATTGTACTGTACCAGAAAAGAAAACTTCTACCAGTATATATTTCTGTACAAGACTATTTAGTATTATCTTATTCATATGTTGATTCTGTAATTACTATTATACCTTCACTTTAACTTGGCTCAGACTTCCATACTTTTGCTGCATTTTTCATAGAGCTTAATGCCAGAAGACAACAATACCGTACTGTACTAAGGCTCTACATCCTTTCCATACCATTTTTTCATGACTAGCATCAAATATTAATATTAGTCTATTGTTACAAGTGAGCATTCATGATGGCGAAATGGCGATTTCAGGCCAAGTTAGGCTATTAAAAAAAAAAAAAAAAAAAAAGTGCATGAACATGAGTTCTTAATGCCAAAAATTAGGAACTAAAGTGTGAGTATAATCACACCTTTTGCTTTAAAAAAATTAATAAATACAAATAAAAACAACATCTACCTTTCCCTTCCAGACACACCATATAATGATTACAAAAAGTACAATTATTTTAACAGTTTTAACCCCTCAATCAGAGGAGAAGTTTTTCATTTGATTCTTACTACTGTCACACAATTTTATTATTTTTATTCTGCTTAGGTAAGAACCAATGTACTGAAGGGGTACATGAAAGTTGTACTATCAGAGAACTATCTTCCCAGTTCCATCTGAAGAAAATTGACAACTAATAAAACACAATGAAAACCCAGTCTCTACTAGTGCATGTTTCAGACAGTTCAACTTTTCCACCATGTATTGGTCAAACTCTGGGAAGATACTCATTTCTTTCCTTGTACCTAAACCCCTCATTTTAAAACTCTCTACTAAGCTAAACAAGGCTATCTGGTGGTAATAATCATACAATAAATACCCATCAGATGGAAGGTGTTAATCATATGCACATCACGTAATTAATTCCTTCCTTATGATGACACACTTCCATTCTGTTCTTCTTAGCGATGGTGAAAGTTGGGCAGCAGAAGAGGAGGATGTGCGTACGTTTGGGTGCAATAAAGGGCTTGCATAGGCTTGAGCTGAGTAAAGCAGGAAGATGTGTATAGGTCTGAGTGAAGTAAAGCAGAATCTGCATAGGCCTGAGCACAGTAAAGTAGGATTTCCGCTGGCATAAACACAGTAAAGTACGATTTGTGTAGGTTGAGTGTGGTAAAGCTGGAGGATCTCTCACTGGTCTTATTTATACAGGAGGATTTGGTGATGGCTTGAGAATAGGGCTTGCACAGGTTTGGGTGAAGTAAAGGAGCACATGCACAAGTTTCAATTTCAGCCCAGTACAGGAGGAGGTGCACAGGTTTGAGTGCAATAAAGGGCTTGCACTGGCTCGTGCCAAGCACAGCAGGAAGATGTGAGTAGGTTTGAGTGAAGTCAAGCAAGATCTGCATAGGCTTGGGCACAATAGAGGAGGATTTCCACTGACATATGCACAGTAAAGATTTGTGTAGATTGAGTGTAGTAAAGCAGGAAGATCTCTCATTGGTCTTACAGTATTTATAAGGAAGGAATTGGTGTAGGTTTGAGAACAGGACTTGCACAGGACTGAGTGAAGTAAAGGAGCAAATTCACAAGTTTCAGTTTCAGCACAGTACAGGAGGAGGTGCATGGGCCTGAGCTCAGTAATGGATAAAGCTATGCATAGATTTTAATGTAAAAAAGCAGGATGTGTATAGGTTTGAGCACATTTCATGCAGCATCACGTGTGTAGGTTTGAACACAGCAAAGGAGTAAGACTTGCGTAGGTCCAAGCGCTGTAGAGGAGGTGCGTGGGCTTGAGTGCAATGAAGACGTAGGCTTGACTGCAGCAGAGGAGGAGGAGGAGAACTTGTGTAGGCTTGAGCATATTCAGTTTAATGGAGGAACACTGGAAGTGTGAGGGTTAATGGAGATGTTTTTCATGCATTACAACACCACTGTATGGAGACTGCATATGTAAAATAAAAATAACATATCACTGTACTAAAGGGACTACTGACACAAGGAGATACTTGAAAATGTGACTCATAGCACTGGTACAGTATGTGAATTCATACAAATCTGAACACATGAACACGCAGCACACACCTCATTTCCACAAGATTTTACTGAGTTTGGGAGAGACTTTTCTGAACTGCAAAAGGGTGGGAGGTAGGAATACTGAGGATAGGGTTGCAAGGGGCAGATCTAAAAAGATTTGGGATGAGGTCATAGCATGTGACCTCAGAGATATGAGACTTAATATAGAGACTGCCAGAGATTGAGCAGCATGGTGAGCTGTCCTTAGGTGACCAAGGCCAATGCATACATGCATGTTGGAGCCTTTATAAATGAAATGGAATGAAATGGGGGTTAGATATACCTTAATTAGCCTTTCAATAGGAAAGGCAATTGCAAAGATGAAAAAAAAAAAAAAAAAATGGTAACAGAAAGAATATCTAAAAAGGGCATAACTTGGATTCAAAGAGTTAACTGACCTGAATTATTTTGTGTTTAAATCAGGAAGACATTTGGAATAAAAATCTTTCCAGCAGTCCTCATTACTATACAGTACGGTATGTGTTCCACATCATCATCTTCTGATAATCAAATTTATGTGATGGCTTGGCTCTGACTCTGGCCAAGGCATTCTACTCACTAGACCATTAAAGCAGTATGATTCCATAATAATGTCAGCTGATGGCTGCTGAAAAGTGAGGAATGGAGTAAGGAGTGGGGTGGAACAGGGAGAAAGGAAGGATTTTTGGCAGTATAAGCAATGACGAATGATTTGTTAGCTCTGGCTGCCAACATTCTGAACACAACACATGATGAAATGAAGTTGAAGAGCATTATATTTACACAGTGCTAAATAGTAATAACTGTGACTATACCTTGCATTAGACTTTTATTATAACATGGCACATTCATTTGATACGGGTGTTTCACAAAGCTGGGATGAGCCACTGAAGGGAGGAATAAGGCTTCACTTAACACTACACTGACTTCACATTAACTCTCTAGCAGTTATGTCTGCTCTCATATTTCATTCCTGCTAGCCTAATGCAAGGTGATTTTTTTTTTTTTTCTTTTTCTTTTTTTTAAGATGAGAGTGAAAACAGGAGCCCAAGGGTGTTAATACAATCACCATTAACCCTGTCACTTCTTTCCTCAACAATATGCAGACATCAAGCTAAAATCCTATCATGAGTAAAAGTCCACCAACAGTCTTCTGCCTTCTATGCTTCTCATTTCTCTTCACACCCAAGAGTATCCTTCCTTCTCATACTCCTTTGCTGTGTGCTTCATATTCAATCAATCTACCTATCTCTAGCCAGATGCCTAATCCCAGAAGGGCAGGCCACAAACTAAATCGCCTCAATATTATTGTCTTCCACCATCAGGCTGCCATACCTCCAACTCATACCCTCTCTCCCACACTTCATATAATACCTTCCAATGCCACAGCCTGTAGGGAAGTATTGGCAAGCCTTTTAACGGTGACAAGCCCGGTGACTCAACAACCACAGTAATGTGGAAGTTAACCTACTGAGCCCAAAGTCACCTACAGCATTTCATTTTTTCTTGCCATCCCCACATGATCTCAGTTCCAGGTAGACTTTTTAAACTGGAAGGATTAGAAACAGACTTATTAAAACCCTCAGAATATAACAGGCCTTCCTCAGGTTGGACCAAATGTCTGGTTGCTGCAGGAGTAAACTAAGCCATCACCTGGACTGAAGGCGATAATTTTCTGCTTTTCATCATTACTCGGTGATGCTGTTCTGGCATCTCTATTCAAGTACTTTTTCCTCATCAACCCTTACAAGCCAAATTAATGGTAATCCCTTCAGTATATCGGAAGCTTTTTGGCTCCTTCAATCCAGTGACATGACTTAATTTTTGGTACTGACAGATAATTAAAGTCAGTTTTATGGAGACTCCTAGTGGTGATGGCTAACTTAAATGAAAGGTATATCTAAGTCATCCTGTTTAAAAAGTCTACCCTAAACAAATTAAAATCATCACGTGATACAAAGAATAAAATGGAAATAATGCCACTGCAGAGGACTTGCTGTTACCATACTTTGTACTGGCTATCACTAGACAATCTGATCCAGCTTTGAAGAACCCTCATGTAGTGAAGGAATTACAGTAACAAAATGTATGTTCTTCCTTATCTTACATTAAGAACCCATGGCCACAAAAATAAAAATAAACGTAATATTTCCCATAACAGTTGAGCCCTATGTATAAAAAACTTGAATTTAGCGAACCGAAAAGTATTAAGTAGAGCCCCTCCCAGTCACTTTTTCTCACTTTTGATATATAATTCTCAAAACTGCATACTAGAATGCCTGACAACCATATGAATATGATAAAAATGTTAAGAAACATAAAATAAATGGATCACCAGCCTGAAATATCTTCGTCTTATCCTCTACCGTACTTTTTCTTCACACCAACTCGATACTCACGACGTTCTTTTCTCTTCTTGTCTCTATCCTTTGAACTTCCCGGTATATCTCCGTCACCATTATTAATTGGTCCTCCAATGAATGAAGAGAAAGCCATAATACAATACAGGTAGACCACGCTGGATGAAAGGCAAAAAAGAAATAAAAAATTGACAATCACTTCCATCACTACTGCACCAAAGTCTCGTGGCTGGGCTGGCGGGAGCTAAGAAAACAACATGGCGGACAACAGCTGATGATTGCCTTGCCCACCGGCACCCCATATATTGGCACGAAAGATGAATTCTTGATCGTGAGACATAAGTTCTTGGAAATTTTGGGTTTTTCTGCGAAAGGTAAATTCGCAAACCCAAATCACGCAAAACATAAGGGCTCACAGAACAATAATAACATAAATTTCCTGTCGCACTTTTCCTTCTGAAGAATGATGTTGGAAAGGTGGAAAAGTGAGGTTGGGAGAATGAGTTTGAGAATTAAACGTAAAATAAAATACTGTAATATGGTAACAGCCTATTCCATAATTATACCCTTTTTTATGTTAAAAGGACTGAGGCTGTGCTAATGAAATACACTACACTTAAACACAGATAACCTCCTCTCATACTTAAAATTTCTCATTATAGTCCTTTTCATACTTAAAAACTGTCTCACCGATTACTGTCTCTTGTACTTCAAATTTATCCCAGCCATTACAGTCATTCAAGTACTGTACTGTACTTAGAAACAATCTCAAGAGATTATAGTCACTTGCATTCAAAAATTATCTCTTGGTCTGTTCAACTTCATAATCTACCTGGCATAACACATCAGGCATCTACTATATATTCAAACTAGTTATCTTACTTTCGTCTACATTACCACAGTTCAAAATCCAAAAGAAATTATGCAGGAAATAATCCACAGTCACAAAAATGTCAGTAAGTCAACTTCGGCACTACATTAAAACGTACTGTATTCTTGTACCTCTCCCTTATTTTCATTTCCCAGCAATCATCTTTATCACTGTTATGATCAGAACTTTTTCCTTTCATTCTTTTTATATTTCTTTACCTATCTAGCTATCATTCAATCCATTACTACCCCCATTAAGAGCAGAGGGGGCCAGGGCTAATTTAAGTAGTCCTGAAATTTAAGGAAAGTGGCCAGTTGCTAGCCCCTGAGTGGTATTCTGTGAGCAATAAATCCTTACCAACCTTTGCATGTAAACCCAGAGCCATATAAGCCACATCCAGTTAAAAGAGCCTTGACCCACTAGACCACAAGGCAAATTTATTCAGCTTATGGGAAGACCTCTTATACTAAGTATTCCCTTTCCTTTCACTCCCCTTCCCATCCTGTTTTCAATTTATTTCTTCCTGTACTCCTCACCCCCCACCCCTTTTTGTTTCCTCTCCCATCCTCTTCTCTCTTTCCTTTCCCTACCTTTCTGTTCCCTCTCCTTCTCATTCTCTCCAGTCCTCCTCCTCCTTTACACTCCCTCCCCTCCCCTCCCCTCCCTCACTTCTCACATTTCACATCTCAGCTTTCAATTCATTGTTAATATTACCTCCTCCCCCAGTCAATGCTTCAGCCCCTAGTGGATGCTTGCCCAAGTCATCCTTGAAGGCGATAAGTCCGAGGTGGGCAT
This sequence comes from Coenobita brevimanus, assembly GCF_032717465.1. NCBI lineage: Eukaryota > Metazoa > Arthropoda > Malacostraca > Decapoda > Coenobitidae > Coenobita > Coenobita brevimanus. The sequence goes on along the minus strand of NC_137003.1, from coordinate 55,802,587 downwards.
GCGATGCCTCATTCAGGGCCCGGGAGGTTATGCAGGCACGGTACTGGTCAGCAGAGAGGGAAGTGGAGCATTCCTTGGGGTGCCACAGGTGGAATATCCCAGGGTCAGTGGAGCGGATTACTGCAAGCCGTGACTTGACATATCTGAACAGGAGGGACCCTGCTGAGTGCCACGATGTACAAGAAGTCCTACTTTCTTGCTTAATTGGTTCCAAAAGATGGCTTGTACCGGTAACTTGGAAAGTTTGTATGTTGAAACTCATTCCTATCAAATCTATCCAGATCATTTGTTAACAAACTGGCTGATCAATTTGCATGCACTCAATCTAACTTTGACATAAATTTTGAAGAGTAATAAATTTTCAAGGCACAAGGCTTTTGTAGCAATAGCAATTATACATCCTGTAAGGAAATCCTTACTGCCAATCTGCTTAGACCAGTGTTTCTCAACTGGTGGTCCATGGTGACTTTCTGAGTGGTCCACATGACGTTCACTATATTTGGTATTAAACTGGAAACTGGTGCATATATTTTTAAATTTATTGAAAATGCAGTGCGAAAAATTCTATCAAAATAAATAATTGGCCATTCATTTTATTGTATTATTCCTATTTAAGAAATATTTTTCAAACCAATATGTATGTTGTCTATGTTTTATTTATCATTACTCAAAACTGAAATGGTCCAAGATACATTTTTAATTGGGCAGGTGGTCCATGGTCTGAAATGAGTTGAGAACCACTGGCTTAGACAGTACAAACAGAACAATAATCGGCAATTATTTAATAACAGCAATAAGATAACTGCTACTACTACTACTATTAATACTGCTACTTCATCATCATCATCGTCATCCAGACCTCCTTTCCCACCCAGGGGCAAGGTGAGGAGTAACTATGTCCAGACAGTCCAAACTTGCCCAATCGAATGAGCTACGCTCCCATTCACTCATCATTCAAGCCCCTGGAATCCTGACTCTATCAGATACCCGGTACGCCAAAAACATTCACCACATTCTGTAGCTTCACATAAACTACTATTACTACTACTACTACTACAACTACTACTACTACTGCTGCTCCTACACTGTACTACCACTACTATTACAGTACAACTACTACTACTATTATTGGTCCTACAACTGCTGTACTACTATTACTGCTACTACTACTACTGATCCTACACTTATTGTAAGTGAGAACTGGAATAGGCATACCGACAAAAGCATTGCCTGTATATAATTCGGCCTTGCAACACCCGTAAATACTTACTTGCGATACAATAAGACATCCTCGCCACCCCAGCCAATGATGTCCTCATCAAAGCCCTGGACACTGAGGAAGTCTGAGCGATACTGGCAAGTCATCCCATAACCAAAGTCTCGCCAGAACCCTGTGTCACGGGAGATTACCAGCTGGTCCAACTCCTGTGTAGAACAGAACAAAAAATAATAAAAATAAAAACTTGTATAAGAATATGAAATATCGTACAATAGCCAAAATCCTGTGTCTTTAGATTATATGCTTGTTCAACTCATGTGAATGTCAGAAAAGAAGAAGAATGTGACTCATGTGGAAAATAAATATACTGTAACTTCTCATTCAACATTCTTTTATTTAGGATTTTTCATACTAAAACCATCATTCAACATACGAACAAGTTTCACATAACTTACCTCTGCTCAGTACTAAGCAGTCATGATATGCACACACACACACACACACACACACACACACACACACAAATCCCCACCTGTGGCACTGCTTTTCCCTGTAATGGGTAGACAACAGAGGGATTGTAGAGTGAGAAAACGATGGGATAGTAGACAGAGCGGCTGGGTGAAGTGTGAAGGCGGCACCGCTCCAGGAACCTGGTACTGAACACTACATCAACATCACACAGGAACAGCAGCACATCACCCTTGGACCAGTGGGTTGCACCAACCTAGTAGCAAAATAACAGAGGCTTGCTGGCACCCTCAGGCTTAAAACACAGAATTACTAATACTCAGACTCCTATGACACACATGAGCAGCAGTATTTGCACTGATCAGGTAGCACGATAAACACAGAACTATTAACAATGTGGATGCAATTTGTGGCCACCCTTTATGAGACTAAAGCATATAGCAACAGATACATAGACAGATAATTCTGGTCTATTCATCTATATCCTGAATCCTTACTCCTTGAGAGAGGCCTTAAGCAATCCTTTAGTTATCCTAAACTCTAAAGCTCCTCTTCATAACTTGTCTTACCTGTAAAGCTTTGCCTCTTGAGAAAGTTTCATTAAGTGTCAACAACTTGATGTGTCGGAACTTTGCCTCTCGTGATGCTGAAGTAATGATGTTTCGCACTTCCCTGAGCCCCTCTGTGCCAAAGTACACTACTGTCAGAAACACCCGACGGTCATGACGAAGAACGATGCCAATCAAGTTCTTCATAAACCCTCGGAACGTTTCTATCCGACCAGACAGTGGCAGAATTATATTGATCTGCAAAAGTAAAACGGTGACAGTTCCATTTTATTTAATAGCAAAGAAAGACGTAAAAAAATGCAGTGTATTACGAGGACTTACTCTACAACTAAAAATTATTCTGAATACATGTCAACTACAAGAGGAAATAATCCCCAAGATGCTTAACTGGAAATACAAACTAAATGAGCCTTTGTAAACCCTCAAAAAATTGCAATCCACCCAGGCAGCTGCAGAATAATGTTGCTATGCAAACATGCCTTCTGGAATATTTGCACAGAGCTAAAAACCTATTCTGACTAGTTTCAACTGTATGAATAACTAATTATCATAAACCCTCAGAATATTGCTATCCATTCTGACAGCAGAAGAAATACTGGTACATCAATTTACAGACATGCCAAATGAAATATCTATATGTAGCTAAAAACTTTTCTGTATGTAAGTTAACTATGTAAGAAGAAAGTTATGATGAGGTTATGTGGAACTTTAAACTATGAAGATTTCTACCTTGCAGTATAGACATTTTAGAAATTACTGTAAAACCACAGAATGAAGAAAAAAAAATCTTTTTACTTCATATTTTACCTCTCTCTCTCTCTCATTTTCATGATAAGCAGTCCTCTTCAATGCTTCCATTCGACCATCAGCTAAGTCCTTTCTCTTACTACCCTATGTTCCTTAAGCCTCTTTTCTCCCATTCTTCTCAACCTGACCCAAACACTCCTCTCATCCTTACCAACTGCCTGGGTGCATGCTGGTCCTTCGTTACGACTGTCAATGGTGCAAATGGCCTCAGCAGTGTGACCGTGCGGTACTGTGGGGCCACCTGAGTGTCTGACTGGTACTGGTGCTGGGCGGACTGGTTGGCACTGGGTGGTGGTGGGGCGGTGTACCGGCTGTCGGAGGAGTACTGGTGGTTGCGGTCCTGAAACACCAGTTCGTACTGCGTCCCACTGGTGGCAACCGTCCGATACATACCCTCCACAAAGTCATCTACTGTGAACCTGCAAGAAAAATACAGTGTTAGAATGGGAAATGGTAGAAGCAAATCTCACTTTACCCTGTTTGGTGTGTAGGAGACTGAGGCTAGGCTACACTACATCTCCTCCACAATGGTATGACTTACAAAGTCAGACATAACTGATCACTGATATTGCTTACTGCATACAGGCTACATGTGCAAAAATAAAGTGACTGACTACTGAACTGCATATCAGCAGTAAAACTTATCATACAATATATGACTGATTTTTCCATGCTACATGAAACTGAAGCAATATGGTGGAGGGTAACAACACTGGGCAATACTGAAAACTGATCTAGTGTCTGCACACATGTATGCATGCGCACATTCATACATTCAACCCAAACCTATCCCACACCCACACCCACACACACAAACAGCACAAAGCCTGTCACACACATATACATTAACCAGCCAAGATGCAACTAGAAAAAAACAAGAGGGAGACTTAACAAAGACCTGACATGTGAGTAACAACACACCTGGCTGGGATAGGAGTGTTGAGGTGGTCGAGGGCGGCAGTGAGAGCTGCCAGAAGGTCTCGCCGCTTGTAGCCGATAGGCTTCTCAACCACACGCTTACCCAGACCTAACTCAGATGGATATACACGTGACCATGTGAAGTGTGAGAATGCCACAACTTCATATCTGAAAAGGGACATCATCATCATCATCATCATCATCATCTCCACCTTCATCATCATCATCATTTATCTTAATACCACACCCTTCTTGAAGACCCAGTATGGACATACACAAATGACCATGTGAAGTGTGAGAATAACACAGCCTCATGTTTTACAGTTAAATATAAAGTTTTGGACACTGCCTGTATTGTAGTGTATTATTATGACCATTACTTTCTGAAAAATGGTTCACATTGCAATACTCTGGGCATACATCAAGAACGGAACCCTATCTATCAACTTTCCTTCTCTCACTGACTTCCTTCAGTCCTTCTCTCTTTGCTACAATGCTCTTTTATGTCGCTAATGTCCTTCTGAACTCTCTGCCACCAGTACAGTGCATCTACGAGTACAATCTCCACTGTCTAATTCAGACCCTCTATGGTCTAATTATACAAACTTTATTACTCACTCGTTGTTGAGCTGGTGACCCTGTGTAATTTCAGACTGTGCCACCTGGTGTTGGATGACCGAAGCACAGGGGCCATCCACCGGCACTACCTGACTGTGGTTGTTGTTATTGTTGTTGTTATTGTTTTGATTGTTGTTGTTGTTGATGTTGCTGCTGTGTCTGCCTCCTCCTGCTCCTGTCTCACCTGATTCTGCTTCAGCTGATGAAGAAAATAAATTATATATTGTATGTGCTTTTCCTAGACTACCACTATATTCTTGTGTTTATCTCTTTATTAAAACTCAAGAGAAGACTGAAACAATGCTAGAGGTCTACAGCATTTCCTTTGCACTTCTTCATGATTAGCAAAATATTCTAGTGTTTTAATCTCTTGTTACACCTCAGCATTCAAGTTGGAGAGATGAAGCAATTTTAGGGGCAAGGTTAAAGTGGACAGAATATAGAGACCAAGCTTGTCGCCACAGATCACTTTTAACAGAGTACCTCACAGGGTCGACAACAGTCAAGATGAAAGTATTTTATTTTTCATGACTGCTCCATAGTTCCTGCTCTTTGATTTTTCAACGTAACCAGCTCCATTATACAGAGTCACAACAAAGGAACCTCAACTCTCTCAAGATGGGACAACTCTAGTATTGTACTGTATCTTAGTATCTCATTCCAGCAAATGGCAGATTATTTAACTTAGCTGAATGTGAGTCATTGAAGTGTGAAGTTATACAGTATACAGTCAGGCTTCCATCCCACCCATGCCACTGATGCATGATATGTAATCTGCACAAGTATGTAAGTGCGATATTTTCAATTTAGCTTTCACATGTTTTCAATCCAAATGCCACAATATTCATATGAGGTAGGCACCAGCCACAGATATTACTCTATGTTGAACTGAGACTTTTTACTTTTGTGCAACACCAACAGATCAATCGTTAACAAATATCAGAACCGTCATCATCTGCATCACTACCATCATTATTAATATTAATATGCCCAGCACAGCAGATGCACTATCAGTTCTATTCATCATCATCATCATCATCCTCACCATCATCTAGGTATAAGCACTACTAATCCCAGTCACCAGCATCATCATAATCATCGTCCAGACCCATTTTCCCACACATGGATATGGCAATGCAGGATACGGAGAACAAGAAAAAACTAACAGCAGGAGAAACTAACCAAAAGTCTGGCCAATTCACACCCCATAATCCTGACTCCACCCAACAGGCATAAACATTTTCACTTAACATACAGCTAAAACATAAGATAAAAGGTCGGATTAACATACATATGATACAGTTTATTCCCTCAAAAAATGTACGGAGCATTTATTCTACAAACACGAGAAACCTTCAGGCACGATTTCACACACACATAAAAATCTGTCAACAAGGCCACACTGCTGTGATTTCCTGTTCAGGCAGGTTGACACATGACATAGTTGACATCTAGTTTCCTTTTCCTTTTTTTTTTTTTTTTTTTTTTCGTTTTTTTTTTTTACAGCAAGAAACCACACAAGACACTGCATAATCATCTAATAACACACCAGAATCCCTTAGGATTAACAGTGTATTCAAAAGTGCATGGCAGTCTGGACTGGATCATGCTTTTAATAATACAGTAATTATGACTTAGCAAATAGCTGTACAGTATTTCAACTCTCTCTCTGTCCCCCTCTGTACTGTAAGCTACTAATTCATCTTTGTCACACTCCCCACAAATTGAGAAACCTTCATAAAAACTAGCATCTTTGAAGAACATAAAATCTTGGAGTAATCCTTCACATTCTGCAGTTTTAGCTGCTACACACTTTTTCTTTTTCTTTTGCTTCTCTCTTTCTTCTTCTTCTTCTTCATATTTTTTTTTTTTTTTTTTTTTATAAATATCGACCTCGAATTATCCAGTACTGTATTTGGAACATAACTAAACTATGCCTTAACCCAGTCTCAAACTCACATCCATTCTTACAGCTAACATCTCTTGTCATTTACCACCAGCTCCCCCATGAGCAGGCCTCACCAACCTTACAACCCCTGGCTCACTGGGCTCTGAACCCAATGAATGGCAGGAAACTACCATTACAATCCATCATTCTCTAAGAGGTGCGGGAGGTGGGTAAGGTGAGATATATTTGTGTATCTGGGTAGGTCCTCTGGGTACACTGGCACCACCACAGGAAAGTGTCCCTCTCCAGCGCCCATTCCCTTGGTGCCTGGTGCAAGTGAGCTACCATTACCACTTAACCACTGGCTCCCCTAAGTGACCCCTATGTCTGCCCAGTGCCTGTAAGGCCATGTTCGTGCCAAATGTCTGTTGGTGCGGGCAGGAGTTTTGCATCACTCTGAGCTATAAGTGGTCCCACAGGTGAGAACTTCTATGGGCTACAGTGATACAGCAATCCCGCCAGTAACCACTCATGCCAGCAAACACTGGGTGTGGATGCAGCTGATGCCAAACGCTTGATCACCCCTATCCCTGCCCTTACCATGTTGTCTGGTGCGGGCGAGCTGCTCCTTCAGCTGTGCTATCTGGAGGAGGAGGCTGCGAGTGTGAGCCCGGTGTTCCTCCTCCCGCCACGCCACCTGCCGCTCCACGCTACCTTCCTCATCCTCACCTGCAACACAAAGCACATTATTAGTGCTGGTTTTCTTTCATCTATTGGAACTGGACCACTCCCACAAGCTAAATACTAAGTTATGATTGCAAGAAATTCAAGAAGCCTTTGTTATAAGGTGGGAATATGAGTATCCTTGTTTCCTGTCCCCTGCTCACTTTATATGGGTCTAAAACTGCCATCTTTCCACCTTAAATGCTGACCTATAACACTCAATTAACACTAAAATATACAGTAATGCTAGTCATGAAGAAGTGTTATGGGAAGGATGTATGCAATATTTTTCTACCACTGGGGTATGTGATATGGGCTTCAAAAGGATACAAATATGTACCAAGTGAAGATGAAAGAACTATACTCAGCTACTGATTATCAACCTTATCGTCATATCACTTTTCTCGTGTAAAATAAACAGGTCCGCGGATAAATTTTTGAAGTGATACTCATGCTCTTAATTATTACTGATTCGTTTGGCTATATTTTACTGGGTTTCACACACACACACATACACACACTCTACCTGTGACAGTGTACATAAATATTTACCTTCCAGTGTTGCGTGTCAGAATACCATACTCTCTCTTACGACTTTGAGGTAAGATCAAAGCAATGTCATCAGCACTCGATGTGGTTATGTGATGTCCTTGCATAGCTGGTGGACTCTCTCATCAATACAGTGGTCTACATTTACAAATACATGCACAATTCTCACACATACATGCTTATACAAACATACTGTACATGTGGATTGATGGACGGTGTGTGTGTGTGTGTGTGTGTTATAGGCCTAGACATCCACGCAAAGCTCAAAAACGAAGAGAACGGGGAGTCAAAATTAAACCTAAGTTACCCATCACCAAGTAACTTATTTTTCCTGTATCTTTTCACTGATTCCTCTTTTCCCTTCACCCCTTTCATTCCGATGGGGCATGTTATCTTATTCCCGCTACTTACACAGGCTTTTCATTCAACTTTGGAGATACTTGTTGAACTAAAGGAGTTTCATGATGCCTTCCTTAACCCATGCACTACATTAAGGGTCATGGCGGTGGTTTAAGCTGAAGAAAATCGCCTGCCTTCTACCTCTCCACCACGTTCGGTTAAAATCGGATAAGAACTGAGATATTTTCACACACACACACAAACACACACGACCCCCAGGTAAACAAAACCTGCTCTCACTTGGCGCGCGAGTAAGACAGATCAGGAAACACTACACACAAAACTACTGCACAAAAAAGACATTATAAGTAAAAAGCGTTCGTACTGCACACACGGAAATTGAAAGACGGTGACAAGGTGGAAAACGGAGGCAGGCGTGACGGAGGACAAAACACCATAAAAAAAGCGTGAAATTTCAACTCTGCGACCGGGGAAGATAAGGGTGTATTTAATTTGCTCTCTGTCTGTCTGTCTTTCTGTGTGTGTGTGTGTGTGTGTGTGTGTGTGTGTGTGTGTGTGTGTGTGTGTGTGTGTGTGTGTGTGTGTGTGTGTGTGTGTGTACCCTACTTCCTTGTTCCTTCTTCCGCTCCTCCCTACTCCCTCCATCAACCTTCCCTCCCTTCTTTCACTATCCACTCCCTCCCTTCTTTCCTCCATCCCTCCAACCCGTGTTTGCTCTTTCTCCTTTTTCCTTCTCCCTTCATCGACCCTTCATCCCTTGCTCCCTCTCTCCTCCCTCCCTCTCTCCCTGCCCTCCCTTTGTGCTCTGCTTCAGGACCGATGTGCATTGTCTCTTTCTTTCTTCCCCCCCCCTCCTTCTTTGTCTTTCTCACTGTCTGTTCTCCCTGTCTGTCTGTCTCATCAGTCTGACTTTCTCTCATTTCTCTATTTTAGACTGTTTTATTTATGTACGGTATTTCCTCTCTCTCTCTCTCTCTCTCTCTCTCTCTCGGTAAATTCTTTCCTGGCATCCATTCCCATTCTTAATATAATAATAATTCTCTCTTCTCTCAACTAAAATTAATTAGGAGAGAGAGAGGGAGAGAGAGAGAGAGAGAGAGAGAGAGAGAGAGAGAGAGAGAGAGAGAGACGTACACCACACCCTATCCGACCTTCGCTATAAAAGAAACTCAGACACAACACAGCATACTAAAAAAGAAATTACACAGCACAAAGCTCTCCCAATCCACTCCTCCCTCCGAATATTAGTACTCACGAAAAAATATGGTGCTCGATTTATTTTCAGATTTTAAACTCAAAAATATTTCTTAACACAAAAATACGAGGATGGCACGCTCTCCCCGACCCACTTCTCTTAGAACACGAACTATACGCGTATCTACCTCCATAATTAGTTGAAGAAGAAGCATTTATCTGTTTCTTTATTTATTCATTTATTTATTTATATGTGGTGGCACTGAATTACTTCCAATCCCGCAAAAGGCGGATGGTGGACTGTAGGAAAAAGTCATCCTAAGCCTGAAGTCTACTACGTTTACGTTTCAGATTAATCCGGGGCTAAAACATGATGCAAAGATTTAAAAAACATACCAGTATATTCTTAAACAAATAAATAAATAAATAAAAAATAAATAAAATAAAGAAGTCAGTGAATATGAACAATAAGTGGCTATATGACCATGACACAAAAATGACACCTATTTTTGGGGGGTGAGCCAAATGATTCTCGGAAGTAGTCTTCACCATGAAAATAACACAGCAGACTTTGTTGACGTATTTCACACACACACACACACACACACACACACACACACACACACACACACACACACACACACACACACGGCGGATTACAAAAGCAAGTGAAGGTGCAGGGATGGGCGGCATTGTTGTAACAGAAGGAAAAGAAATAGCCTATACCTAACACCACACGGAGATACCAAAATAAAGATGCTACACTGTTCATTTATAACTCGGCCTAAAATTGACATCTTCTTGAATTCTGAGATGTAAGAACGAGATTAACACTAGAACATGATGCTGGTCACGAAGAAGTGCTATGGAATGGATGTGGTCACAATATATCTTAATCAGCTTCTGAGCTACCTGAAATGAACGGCAAAATGGACGAAAATCTGGGTC
>NC_137003.1:55734826-55784826 GCF_032717465.1 Coenobita brevimanus | reverse complement strand
GAAAATGAATAAGGGAAGAGGAGGGGAGAAGAGGTGAGGAAGACGGTAAGAGCAAAAAGTGTGGAAGGAAATGATAATCAGAGGGTATAGAAAGGATGAAGGTCTCTCTCCCTCCCTCCCTCCCTCCCTCTCTCTCTCTCTCTCTCTCTCCAGTTATAAATAAAGGAAGTGCCAGGAATATATATATGTATGGTAATTAATCGTGACTTTTTTAACATGAATTCCGTTCTTGTGTATGAAACTGAAGAGGAAGAGGAAAAGAGGGAAGGAGAGGGAGACAGGGAAAGGAAAAGGTGGAAGGAAGACGGAATGGAAATGGGGAAGCGAAGGAAAAGACGGGAGGGAGAGACAGGAGGAGAGGGGAGAGAGAGAGGAGCGGAGGGGAGGGAGAGAGAGGGGAGGGGGAGGATGAGTTGGCTGGTAAGAGAGGAAAACCAGAAGGACATAAAAACAACAGGACTGAAGCATACCGTGGAAGACGAGTCGCAGGGAGAAGGGGAGACAGAAGAGGGAGGAAAGGGGGAGGGGGGGAGAAAGAAAATGGGAGAGAGGGAAGGAGGGGCGAGGGGAAGGGGGATGAAAGGAAAGATTAATGAGAATACAGAAGTGAAGCAATATGAATGAGACTGAAGGATAACAATGAAGACGAGGTAAAAGGGGGAGAGGGGGAGGAGAGAAGGAGAAAGGGGGAGGGAGGAGAGAAGGAGAGAGAGGGGTGGGGAGAAGAGTCAAACAGAGAGAGGGAGGGGGGGGGAGAGGAGGAGACAGGGAGACTGGAAGGAATGAAGGAGGGAAGGAGAGGGGGGGGAGATCGTGACATAAGAAGTGGCGGACCAAGAAATGCGTAGGTAGCAACAAACAGGTAGGAACAAGGAAGGTCGCACAGGTAGACAGGTAATGTACAGGAAATGGCCTTGGTATGCACTTACACACACCAATTTTTGTACAATCCTCACTTGTCTACATGAGAGTCACCGGCAATTGGCAGAAACTCAATGTGGAAACGGCAATTGTATTTAACCACGCCTACTTACACTAAAATACTGTACATGTGTGTGTGTGTGTATTTATGTAGGAAGGCAAGCAAGCAGATACAGAGATAGGTAGGTAGGTAGGTAGGTAGGAAGACAGACAGACAGACAGACAGACAGACAGACAGATAGATTGATAGGTAGGTAGGCAAAATGGGAAGTAATGGAGAGAAAAACAAAGAGGAGAGAAAAGTGGAGAAGGAAGGAAAGAAAGTGTAAGAACAAAACAAACACAAACCAGACCAAAGCAAAGAAAAACTATCAAGAGAAACAACACAAGGAAACAACTAGACGAGACAGACTTATTTATTAAGGAAAGAAGGTAATAACTAACTTAAAAGGAAAAGACAAGGTGTGTGTGTGTGTGTGTGTGTGTGTGTGTGTGTGTGTGTGTGTGTGTGTGTGTGTGTGTGTGTGTGTGTGTGTGTGTGTGTGGAATAGTAAGGCAGAGCACACACAGTGGAATAGTAAGGCAGAGCGAACACACACACACACACACACACACACACACACACACACACACACACACACACACTATTCACTCGAGTATAGTTAAGCAAGAGCACACTCCCACATACATAAGAGCTGCAGTGGTGTGTGTGTGTGTGTGTGTGTGTGTGTGTGTGTGTGTGTGTGTGTGTGTGTGTGTGTGTGTGTGTGTGTGTGTGTGTGTGTGTGTGTGTGTGTGTGTGTGTGCTGGAGTGTAGCCAAACATCGGATATAAGGATGCATGTGGTCAGGGTGTGGTGGGGTGTCACTGAACTAACTCTTACCACACCTACCACATCTCATTACAACTACTACTGCTTGTCTTCATCTGACGGAACTGGACCATTTTGAGAATTTGAATGCCAAGCTGTGACTACATATTTGATAAGTCTTAGTAATGAAGCAGCAATGAGTCTCCTTGGTTACTAGTCAAACTTAACCTCCAATCAGACTACACTTGGTCATCACTACTACTCTTTCCACAACTATCATTCTCTCAAAGCTCACTACAACACCACACATAACACTACAGTCCTCACCACACTACACACACAGCACACGTCACCACACACTACAACACACAGCACTACACAACACTATCACACTTTATCACATCATCACAACGCACCACATAACATTACACCACAAATCACACCAGCGCACCACACCAAACACTACACCACACATAACATACCACACAACAGCACACCAAAGAAATGGCGTAACTCTAGGAGGCAGCCTGGCATCCAAAGGCTCTATCAACATCACACAAAACCACACACACACAGACACACACACACACACACACACACATACATCCAGAGTGCTTGTAATCCAGTGCTCACCGGTACACAGCTCACAGCACACTGACACAGGCTGACTGAGTGTTGTGCTGCCTCACTCACAAGGTAGGTTCCGTCTCAGTGTCACATACCCTCCCCCTCCCTCCCAACGCCTCCTGTGTGTGGGGTGGAGTGGGGGTGGAATGGGGAGGGGGAAGGGGGTTGTGTGTGTGTGTGTGTGTGTGTGTGTGTGTGTGTGTGTGTGTGTGTGTGTGTGTGTGTGTGTGTGTGTGTGTGTGTGTGTGTGTGTGTGTGTGTGTGTGTGTGTGTGTGTGTGTGTGTGTGTGTGTGGTGGGGACGTAATAACATTGACATTAATTGTTGCGTAAGTTACATCTGAAATGAAGAACAGGAAAATTCTAAGTCTCTCTCTCTCTCTCTCTCTCTCTCTCTCTCTCTCTCTCTCTCTCTCTCTCCACTGTGAGATATCTTTTCAAAAATAATTAATATGGTCTGTCACTAACCAAATTATTATGTTTAGAACAATTTATTTTCATGTGACAGAACTGGGCAATTTCCACGACCCAAATATGAAGCCGTGGTTGCCTGAGATACAATATGGCTTAGTTATGGGGAAGGGATGAGTCTCCTTGGTTATTAGTCAAATCAAATCCCCAATCTGACTACACTTGGCCATTAACTAAGCTGATGGGGGGGGGGGTACGGATCTCGGCCAGATGAAGAATAAAAAATGACCATAATGTACGGAAGAATAAAACAGCCAAACATAAGTAAAATTAAAACAGGCAAGATCCGGAGTTAATTTTAGGACCATTAACAGAGACCGTGTGAAAGGGATACAAAGATGGACGAAAATATTGAGAGGTAAAACAATACATATTCGTCCTGTGCATTTAAGAGTAGATGACCAGCCTCCTTCGCGTGGTGGCACTGAATGATAAAACATGAATCATTTCTTGTGGAGCGAACCTCTTGAAGGCATCACAAGGCCAAAGGGTATGACCCTCTGTGTGGTGTGGCGTGGTGTGGTGTGGTGTTTATATATACAGTATGGTATGGAATAGTATGATATGGTGTGGTGTGGTGTGGTATAGTATAGTATGATATGGTATGGTGTGGTGCGGTGTGGTGTTTATATATACAGTATGGTATGGAATAGTATGATATGGTGTGGTGTGGTGTGGTGTAGTATAGTATGATATGGTGTGGTGTGGTGTGGTGTGGTGTGGTGTGGTGTACTTTGTGTCAGGTATTGAACGTGATGGGATGCTGGTCTATCATATACAAGTCTATCAGGTAAATAAGTATATCCATAGGTATATCAGGTCAGTAAATATAATCCCATAAATAGGAATATATCACATAACCTATTTGTTTAGCGTGTGTGGAAAATATCATCCATTTTTAAAAGTAATTATGATTATAACCTGATTACAGTGGATTACCTGATAAAGAAAAGATGGGAGGAAGGAAGAAAGATGAAGGGAAGAGGTGAGGAAAGTAACCTGATGAGAGAGAGAGAGAGAGAGAGAGAGAGAGAGAGAGAGAGAGAGAGAGAGAGAGAGAGAGAGAGAAGGATGAGTAAAGACGCCAGAGAAAAAGGGGAGACGAAATATACGGATAAAAACTCGTAGGAACAACGAAGAGGTCAGTGAAAGAGGGAGGATGGGGAGAAAGAAAAAAGAAGAGGGGAGGAGAAGGTAAGGAGGAAAAGGAAGAAACGAAGCAGAAAAGGAGGAAAAAAGGAAGACGAAGGAAAAGGGGAGAGAAAAGAAGGAGAGAATAAGAAGACAGGAGAAGACAAAGTGAGGGAGGAATGAGATGAGGAAGGAATGAAAGAGACGAGAGAAATGATGAAAGGAAAGGAAGAGAAGAGAAGATGAACGTAAAATTAAGGAGATTTATGAGGAAACAAATATGATGAAAAGGAAACAGAATAAACCATAACAAACTGAAAGGAAATTAAAGACAAAAGAACACAATGAAGAAATGGGAAAGAAATATGAGGAAAAGGAAATGTTAAGAAAGAGGAAAATGACGAAGAATGAGGAAAAGAGAGAGAGAGAGAGAGAGAGAGAGACCAGTTTTTACAGCTCTTGTGGAACCGTTACTGTGGAGGTGTCGTGTGTACCTTGCTGACTCATGCACACGCACACAAACGTACAGGGAGACAAGAGTGCACACATGAACACAAAAGCACACCCAAACACAATTTTACACACACACACACACACGCACGCAATTTGTTTTCCCTACATATACAAAATGACTCACACCAAAAAACAAACAAACACAGGCACAATCAATAATAAACACCAACACATGCACACACCCACACAAGGTATACATGAGTAAATGCACGTACACACACACACACACACACACACACACACACACACACACACACACACACACACACACACAGGAACGGCGTACATCACAAACAGTAATGAAATATGAATGTACACACACAAGTACACACGGAAATATACACGGAAATACACAGGGTCACGTTGCCTACATACACAGAATTCCAATGATATGCATAAACATTCACACACACACACACACACACACACACACACACACACACACGGGAATTGAAGCAGGGCAGGTCATTCCCCACGTAAGACAAAAGCCACCAGTCAGCCTTGTGTGTGTGTGTGTGTGTGTGTGTGTGTGTGTGTGTGTGTGTGTGTGTGTGTGTGTGTGTGTGTGTGTGTGTGTGTGTGTGTGTGTGTGTGTGTGTGTGTGTGTGTGTGTGTGTGTGTGTGTGTGTGTGTACAAGAAAACCTGTGCACATGTACGTCGTGAGGCCATTAATTTGGAGTACAATATTTTGGTAGTCTCCTTTTTCTACTACACTAAAAGCCAATAAATAAATATATAAATAAATAATAAAAATAATAATCTAGTAAGGACAAGACTATAGTAAGGGTGTTCTCGGCCTGAAGGGGTTTAAGACAAAATTAGATGCATTCTGATCATACCCAATTTGTACTGTTGTCCAGAGGGTCGCAAGTTCGATCCTGACTGTGGCAAGATACATTCCACTGCCTATACCCATTATTGGTGTATCTATCTACCTATTTATCTATCTATCTGTCTATCTATCTATCTGTTTGTCTATCTAACGAAGGTGGGTCCAATTCTCAGCTGTTCTGGAGCTATAATTACTGAAGACCTTATGGGCTGAAATGGTCTCCCTCATGACAGAGAGAGAGAGAGAGAGAGAGAGAGAGAGAGAGAGAGAGATTGTGTGAATGAATATATGTAGCCAATGTGTTTGTGTTTTTATGTTAATTGAATGTACGTGTGTGTGTGTGTGTGTGTGTGTGTGTGTGTGTGTGTGTGTGTGTATTGGGTAAGGTGTGACAAGGTGACCGGTGATGTAACTGGTCACGCATGATTCTCTCTCTCTCTCTCTCTCTCTCTCTCTCTCTCTCTGTCAACGGTGAAGATGATGAAAATGATGACTTGTATGACGACTCAGGTAAGAATGATGTAACGTGATAATAATGATGATGATGGTGATGATAATGATGATGATTGTGATGATGATGATGATGATGTACTACTACTACTACTACTACTACTAATAATAATAATAATAATAATAATAATAACAAAAATGCCAGAAAAGAGAAGAAAAACGCACTCAACCAAACGGAATCCCGTACAGGAAATAAAACACAGGCGTTAGGCCATAAAACACGTCAAATTAAAACAGCCGGCGATTTGACGGCCGGGAGAGAGAGAGAGAGAGAGAGAGAGAGAGAGAGAGAGAAAGAGACTATGACGATAAACATATCCTTTAGGCCTACATACTTTTACACATATCTGTAAAGGTTACTCTCTCTCTCTCTCCTATACACACACTTATCTCTTCCTTCCTTTCGTACTCTCCCCTCCTTTCGTATCCCACCTCTCCCTCTCTCTCTCTCTCTCTCCACACAACAGGGCCCACACAGCCGTTCGTCAGCGGCCGGAATTAAGCCCAGAATTAAACTCCTAAATTCCGTGTGAGCTCTCGTTTACGGCACGCCAGATTATCACGAGAGAGAGAGAGAGAGAGAGAGACCCCGATTCTCCCTCCCCCACCCACTCCTATTCCACGATATTCCCTCCCCCTCCTTCTTCTCCCCAAACATCCTTCCTCCCCTCTTGTCTCCCTCCCCATCCTCCCTTAACTCCCTTTCCCAACCCCACCCCAACCTACCGCTACACTCCTTCCTCCCCCTCTCCCCTATCCCCGGCCGCCCCCATCGCACCCCAACTTCTCTTCCCTCTCCCCATCCCTCCCTCCCTCCTTCCTCCACCCCATTCCATCCTTTCCATCCTATTTCCCTCTTTCCATCCAACCACATCCTTCTCTCTTCTTTATTCACCTGTTCCTTCCCCTCCCCCATCCAAACCTTCCCTCTCCCTCCTCTCCCTTATTCTTCCCCCTTTTCCCTCTCCCCATCCATCTCCCCTCCTCTCTCCCCTTACTCACTTTCCCCATTCTCCCTCCCCTCTTCTCTCCCACCTCATTCCAACCTTCCCTTTCCCTCCTCTCCCTTATTCTTCTCCCTTTTCTCTCTCCCCATGCTTCTCCCCTATCCCCCTATCTCCCATCTCCTCCCCCCCCCTTCCCATAACAAAGTCGGAAATTCCGTGTGAAACTAAAATGTGTCCATTTCCTGTGACCGGATGCTGTGACCTGATCTGACCCAACCTTACACCATAATCTGCCCGGGAACCAACGGTATTTCACACACACACACACACACACACACACACACACACACACACACACACACACACACACACATTTTCTAGTTAGGTAGATTTTCTCCATTCGACAAACACAGTAGTTTTCTAGATGGGTAGACTCTCTCTCTCTCTCTCTCTCTCTCTCTCTCTCTCCTACATAACAGGGGTGACTGTACCAAACAGATGAGGTTCTTGGTTGCAGCCGAGGGAGGGAAAGGAAGGGAATGAGGAGAGGAGAGGAGAGGAGGAGAGAGGGGAAGGGAGGGGAGGACAAAAAGGGGGAAGGGAGGGAAGAGGAGAGGACAAAAAAAAAGGGGGGGGAAGGGAGAAGAAAGGTAGGAGGTAAAAGAGAAGAGAATATTGGAGAGGACAGCATATGAGAGAAGAGAGGAGACGAGAGGAAAAGAAATGGGGGAAAGGAAGGAAGAGAAAAGAGGAAAAGACACAAGGAGAGGATGGGAGAGGAGGGAAGGAAAGGCGAAGGCAGAACGGGATGGCTCTGGAACGGAAAGAGGGAAAGGGAAGATGAGAGAAAGGGTAAGACAGGAAACAGGGAAGCGACAGAGAAAGAGAAGGGAAGGAAGACGAAGTAAGTGGAGGGAAAGGAAAGGAAAGGAAAGAGAGAGGAGGAAATGGAAAAAAAAAAAGATAGGGAAGTGGAGGGAGAGAGAGAGAGAGAGAGAGAGAGAGAGAGAGAGGGAGTGGGGGTCTTATCCTTAGCAGCAGGCGGCCACTTGCTACTGACAATATCTCTCTCTCTCTCTCTCTCTCTCTCTCTCTCTCTCTCTCTCTCTCTCTCAATCCAACTTATATGGATATCAAAACAACATAAATAACATACAGGAGAGTGTTAAGGAGCAATACACAAAATAAATCAATAACGATGTGTCAAGAAGCCTCCTATTGTAAGTGGCAATGTAGGGCTCCGTAGCACCGTTCTGTTTGCCATTTATTTTGGACCTCGATATTCCCTTGGGTCCATTTTATATCTTATTAATATCGACATAAGCTGGTGCGTCCATACCAGTCACGGGAATATTGCGGTCTAAGAGCCTGAATAAATCACTGAGGAAAAAGTGTTAGGAAATACTATACTACGTTTACCCTAACTTGGCCCAGATTTTTGTCCTTTTACAGCTTATGTCACGTAGGTCAGTGGCAGAAAAAGACAATGCTACGGGCCTCCCTCCTTTCCTTAGCTCTTCTTCGTGACTAGCATCAAATTCTAGTGTTAATCTACTGTTAATAAGGAAAAGGTTAGGCTATAGGAGAGAGAGAGAGAGAGAGAGAGAGAGAGAGAGAGAGAGAGAGAGAGAGAGAGAGAGCTGTGGTGGCAGGGTCTTGTGTGAACTTACGACCACCAGCCTGTGTGTACGATGGTCCTGTGTGCGTCTGTGTGCGGTATGCGCTGCTTATACCCCGTGTGCGTTTTAGTAGGGGTCTGTGTGCATTTGCTTGTTATAGTGTGTGTGTGTGTGTGTGTGTGTGTGTGTGTGTGTGTGTGTGTGTGTGTGTGTGTGTGTGTGTGTGTGTAAACAGTGCTTGGCCAGCCTAGCCCCATTTAATGCCTTTAATTACCTCAAGTCAGTTCCAGACCCTCCCACGCCACACTACACCACACCACACTATACCACACCACACCATACAACATCAAACCAAACAACACCACGCCAAAAATCACCACACTTCTTCACGCCACACCACACTACATCACATCACGATACTCCACACTTCACTACCAAATCACATCACACACATCTCTCTCTCTCTCTCTCTCTCTCTCTCTCTCTCTCTCTCATACTTTGTCCTAATATCCTTCGCAGAACACATTTCATCAATATACAGTATACGCCCAAGAACAGAGTGCCGTATAATAATAATAATAATAATAATAACAACAACAACAGCAACAGTAACCATTATCATCATCATCATCCTAACCTTTACTTCCATCAAAATGCGAGATAATAATTTTAACACTGTATGTAGGTAAATAAATCATGTCCTATCACTAAGCACATCACCATAAAATTCCAATCAAATGAAGAAATAAAATGAATAAAAAGTATTTCTCACAGTGGGAGGCTCTTAACGACTGATTGGCGACTAATTGGCTTGTTATGTCAGGATTATACACGGGGAGGTAGATTGACAGGAGACAGATATAGAGACAGATAGATAGATAGACAGTAAACAGGATAGACAGATTGGTAGGTGAATGTTTGTGGAGATATAGATAGATAAAGACAGACAGACAGAGATGGACGGATGGATAAGCAGGTGGGGAGAGTTACGTAGCTTGGTAGATAGACAGAGATGGATAGATAGGCAGAGGATGGATGGATGGATGGACGGACAGAGAGATGAATGGATAGATGTAAGGAGGATGGATGGATGGATGGATGGATGGATGGATGGATGGATGGACGGACAGAGAGATGAATGGATAGATGTAAGGAGGATGGATGGATGGATGAATGGACGGATGGATGGATGGATGAGCTGACAAAGTAGCGAACGGACGAACTGACAGATACAAAAACAGATATGCAGAAAGACACAAAGCAGAGAGACAGATGATAGATGCTCTCTCTCTCTCTCTGCAAAACAGCCCCACTAAAGGATCAATAGGACTGTTGCTGTTTGCTTTCCTTTGTACTTCTCTGTGTTACCCCCGATCACAACTACAGCATGGCATAATCTCTCTCTCTCTCTCTCTCTCTCTCTCTCTCTCTCTCTCTCTCTCTCACTTAATTCACGTAGTCGCATTACCTTAACTTGGCCCAGATTTTCTTTCTTTACCAGCTTATTCCATGTAGCTCAGTGGCAGAGTAAGACGATACCGTGGCCTTACATCCTTTCCAGAGCACTTCTTCGTGACTAGCAGCATATTCTAGGGTTAATCTATTGTTACAACTCAGCATTCAAGATGGAGAGTTGTCATTTTTGGCCAAGTTAGGGTAAAAGGAGTATAGTTATTTTATTTATTTTTATTCAATAGTACCTCAGTTTCATTTACTCACGGTACCATATTCCTTCGGCTTCCACATCTCATATAAAATTAACGAGAGAGAGAGAGAGAGAGAGAGAGAGAGAGAGAGAGAGGAGCAGGAAGGAATGGATGCATGGAATGAACGTGGAGGGAAGCATGGAAGGAAGGAAAGGTGAGATGAAAAGGGAGACAAAAATGGAGAGAGTGGAGGAGAGAAAAAGACTGAGGGAGCCAAGAAGGGATGAAGAAGAACGGAGAAAGGGAAGGAAAGAGAGAAGGAGGGAGGGACGGAGGGAGGGAGGGAAAGCAAAGTAAAAAGCATCCTTCCCTCCATCCCTCCCCTCTCCTCCTTCATATCAATCTCTCCTGCCCACACAAATACACTGGGATACCTCTCTCTTTCTTTCTTTCTTTCTTTCTCTCTCTCTCTCTCTCTCACACACACACACACACACACACACACACACTCCTAATCTACACCCTTTCATTTCTCCTCCATCTATTCACAAACTTTCAAACTATGCTTCTTGGTTCACATTTCTATCACCTCTCTCTCTCTCTCTCTCTCTCTCTCTCTCTCTCAACCAATCAGCGAGGCCAGTACCCAGAATGAAGATCTACCACTTCATCAACTGTTGTCTTTGTTTACTTTTTACAGCTGGCGTCCCTCTGGTTGTCATGGTAACTAGAGGGGCGGCTGAGTGTGTGCACTGTGTGGGACGAACGGTGGAGAGAGAGAGAGAGAGAGAGAGAGAGAGAGAGAGAGAGAATGGCTAAACTTGAAGTCGTTGAATATTGGTCATTCTCTCTCTCTCTTTCTCTCTCTCTCTCTCTCTCTCTCTCTCTCCTGCTTCTTTCTTCCTTCCTCCTCTCTTTACCTTTGTTCTTTTCCTCCATTTTCCCGTTTTCTCTCTATTTTCTTTTCCTTCCTTCGTCCCTTTTCAATAATAGTTTTTTCTGTTCCTCTTCCTCCTTTTTTCACTTCTTTCTACCACTGTCATAGCGATCACAAGTATCCCCAATAACAGCTACCACTACTACTACAACAAACACTGCTACAATTACCACTCTACCACTACCACCACAAATACAATCACGACCACCACAGCCATCACCACCACACTAGCGCCCATTACATCACCACAACTACAGTTACAGTCATAAGTACCACTGCTATCACCACCACATCTACCACAGTCACAGCTACCATACCACCATTACTACCACAATTACCACCACTACCAGCACTACCACATATATCACCACCTTGCCAGTCTTTCCTCCCACTCCTCAAACAACCTTCAAAATTACCACAACTACCACCACCACCACCACCACTACTACCACTACTACTACTACACCTTCCACTTTACCACCCACACCATCACCACAACCACCACCACAACCACAACCAGGGCGCCACAAGCATTACACATGGCCGGTATTTTCACTCCACTACGGCCTCCACCTCCACCGGGAGAGATTTTGGCGAAGATTTGGTGGCAGAGATTTTGGCGGGAAAGATTTGGCGATGAAGATTTTGGCGGCAAGGATTTGGTGGTAAAGATTTTGGCTGTGAAAATCTGGTGGCAGTATTATGGAAGGTTCTGACGGAAGAGACTGGACCGGAGAGATTTTGGCGTGAGAATTTTCGCAGGATTAATTTTCGCCCGATGATTCTTGGCCGCAAAGTTTTGGCGTTAATGCTTGTGACGGGAAAGATTTCGAGACAGATTTTGGCGGGAGAAAATGGGAAATATTTCAATGATATAATTTTGAGAGATGCTATATAATTTTTGGCAAGACAACCACAAATTATAATGGACAAGTGAGAGAAATTCTATAATAAGGAAATGTTTAAAGATACGGCAAAAAAAAACCGCATTAATGATTTTGGCGAGAAATGTTCTTTGGCGGAAAGATTTTGGCGTAAATGGAGCAGCGAACATTTTGGCGGAAAGATATGAAAGTTTTCGATGGGGAGAAGAAGGAAAAAATATGGCGGGAAAGATGAACATTTCCGCAAGCATGAGGTAGGAAAATGTACGAGGGAAAGGAGGAAATAATCGCGATCTAGGAGGGAAAGATTCGCGATTTCAGGAAGGAAACATTGGCGACTCTATATAGGAAGGAAATGTTCGCGATTTTAGGAAGGAAATATTCGCGATTCTGGCAGGAAATATTCGCGATGTGGAGGGAGGATCACATCGGCAGGAAAATGAGGAAATCTGGGCAGCAAAGAGTCTGAAATATTCTGTTGGGGAAATTTATATGGGGAAAATTTATCGGGAAAGAGAGGAATATTTTGGCGGGCTATATCTTGGTGGAAACATTTTTGCGCGGAGGATTTTGGCGGGGTTATTTTTCACGTCAGAATTTTGCCTATATCGTTTTCGGAGAGGGGTGGCTTGTTAATAATGGTTACTGAGGGGGTGTTGGGTATCCTTTGACGTACACACACACACACACACACACACACACACACACACACACACACACACACACACACACCATGGCCACGTAACTCCAGTAATTAAAACAAACTATTAATTAAAGTTATAATCAGAAAAAAACTTTATCACTGAACTAGCCAAACTCTCACCCTGAATATCGACCCACATTATCTATTTACTTTTCTATCTATCCATCTATGTACCTAGTTATTATTATTACTGTTATTATTATTATTATTATTATTATCATTATCATTCCTTACACCATAATACATACAAGCATATACGTAGCCACATAACAACAAGTTTACACACACACACACACACACACACACACACACACGTCTATGATCACGCATATATTATCCATCTGCAAACACACACAGCAAACACATACACACTCACAATTTAATGACTATATTGCTTACACACACACACACACACACACACACACACACACACACACAGGGTCTGGGAAGTCTTAAGAGTGGTTCCAAGTACTGCCACAAAGACACCGAGAGGGGGAGGGGGAGAGAGGGGGAGGGGGAGAGAGGGGGAGGGAGGGAGAGGGAAAGGGCGGAAGGGGGAGAGATGGGGAGGGGAGGGAAAGGAAAGGGGGCGAGGAAGGAAGAGGAGGAGAGTGGGGAAGGGAGGGGGAAGGGAAGACGGGAAGGAGTGGGTAAGGAGAAGAAAGTGAGAGGGAAAGGGGAGGCGTGGAAGGACGAGGGGAGTGAGGAGGGGGTCAGAAAGGCGGGAGGAGGGGAAGGGAAGGAGAAGCGGGGATGGAGAGGGGGCGTGGGGGGAAGGGGAAGGGAGGGGGGGAGAGGAAGAGGAGGAGTTAGACAAAGAGGAGGGGACTGAATCAGAAGGGAAAGGCATGAGGGAAAGGAGGAAAGCACAGGAGAGAGAGGATGCGAAAGAAGGCAGGATCTGAGGCAACAGGGTAGAGAGAGGGAAAATCAGAGATGAGTGGAGGTGAGAAGAGAGAGAGGAGAGGAAAGAGAAAGAGAAGCGTTGAGGGGGGACAGGGTAGAGAGGAGGGAAAGAAGGGGGGGAGGCAGAAAGGAGAGTGATGGAGGAGAAGGGAGAGGAAGGAGAAGAAAAGGGGGAAGAAGGGAAGAGGAAAAAGAAATGCAGCATATGAAAGAAAAGATAAAGATGGTAGAAAAGAGGAGGACAAAGAGGAAAAAGAGGAAGAAGGGGAAGAGGAGGGGGAGGGGGAGGAAGAGGAGGAGGAGGAGGAGGAGGAGGAGGAGGAAAAGAAACGGAGGCATTCTTGGTAGTTGTATAAAGACCTGTGTAGGTATGAAAGAGAAGGAAGAAAGAGAGGGTGGGGGAGGGAGAGAGAGGCGGGGGAGAGGGAAGGGGTGGGGAGAGAGAGAGAGAGAGAGAGAGAGAGAGAGAGAGGAGGAACTTTATGTGGAGTAATGATGATGGCAGGAAGATGAGGAGGAAAAGGAGGAGTCGCCCAAACTTACACGAAAAAGGAGGAGGAGGAGGAGGAGGGAAGAGGAGGAGGATAATATGAGTGGAAAATAGATAGATAGATAGAGAGTCAGGTATAGATAGATAGATGGATAGTATGAGGAAAAGGATAATGAGAGGAAAATAAATGGGAGGAGGAGGAGGAGGAAGTGGAGGATGATAACATGAGATGAACACGGAGATGATGATGATGATGATGATGATGATGATGATGATGATAAGTCTGTCTATCTTTGTCTGTCTCTCTTTACCACACACACACACACACACACACACACACCAATAAACGTACAAGACGTCCGTGCGCGTTCACAAAACTCCACGCACTCCGCCACCCACATTTCACTACCGAAGCTGTGGCAGGTGGAGGCAGGAGAATGAAAGACTGACTAGGAGTGTATGATGGAGGAGGAAGGGGGAGGGGGAGACTGAGGATGAGACGGAGGGATTGGGTGGAGGGTATGAGAGGGGTGTTTGAGCTGGGGAGGGGGTTGCCTGAATGTAGTGCACAGGGTGACATGTGGGCAAATCGCTTGTTGCCAAACCTTTCGGGATCAAGGCGTCTCGCAATACAGACACACAGACAGGCAGAGAAGGAAAGGAAGAGGACGAAGAGAAAAAGGAAGAAGACGATGATGACGAGGAAGATAAAAGAGGAAAATGAGGAGGAGGAGGAGGAAGACATGATGAAGATAAGGAATATAAGGAAGAAGGGGATGATGAAGAGAAAACGGGGATAAGGATGAGGAAGAGGGATCAGGATGACGGGGGAGGAGGAGGAGGAGGAGGAAGAGGAGGAGGCGTGGGAGGTAAGAGGAGAGGCGGAGTAATATTGGTTCAGTATTGACAGTGACAAATGTGTGTGTAGAGGAGTGTGTGTGTGTGTGTGTGTGTGTGTGTGTGTGTGTGTGTGTGTGTGTGTGTGTGTGTGTGTGTGTGTGTGTGTGTGTGTGTGTGTGTGTGTGTGTGTTAAAGCAAACAGGAATGTGTATCACGTCTTAATGAAGATTTGAATATGCTCGACTGAGAGAGAGAGAGAGAGAGAGAGAGAGAGAGAGAGAGAGAGAGAGAGAGAGAGAGAGATGAAAGAGAAGAGTAGGAGAAAGTGAGACAGAAGAAAGAAGAGCGAGAGAAAGTGAGAAAGGAGAAAGAAGAGTGAGAGAAAATGAGAAAGGAGAATGAGTGAGGAGGTGAGTATGTGAGTCAATACACCTCGACATTTCATCCACTCCACAAATACACTCAGCTCTCTCTCTCTCTCTCTCTCTCTCTCCCCCCTCGTAATCTGCTATCAAGACATAACGAGTAAGATAATATTACCTAATGGTCAAGATTAAGAGAGAGAGAGAGAGAGAGAGAGAGAGAGAGACTACAGTTCGTTCATATTAACTTTGCCTAGATTTTCGTTCTTTTGCAGCTTATTTCACGCAGCTCTGTGGTGTGATAAGACACTACCATGGCTCTAAATCCTTTCCTTAGCACTTCTTCGTGACCCGCACCATATTTACACCAACTTAAAGCGAACGGAGTATATACACATTAACAACGTGGGAGTCTAACTTATCTTTATTTGTTTATTTTTATACCACTCAGGATAAACTCCGGCACTTGGGAAAACTTTGTCTCTGAGGGCTTAACAGAAAATATATCTCGTTAATTTAGCGTAGTATCCCTTCTGAAACACACGATTTTCTTTCAACAAACCCTCCCTCCCTCCGTTTTCTGTTAGGGAAAATGGAATATTGAACAGTTTCTTAAACAGGGGAGGGAGAGAGAGAGAGAGAGAGAGAGAGAATGTACCATGAAAACAACCTGAAACAAAATAATACGGACGTGAAAGATGCAAATATGTATGGCAAGTACAGAAGACTGGAGGGAAGAAGACATTAAGACAAGACAGGAAGAATATAGGAAGGAAGGAAGGTAGGATCAATAAAAAAAAAAATGGAAGAAGGAAGATACAAAAGAATTAACATCATCATCACCATCATCATCATCATCATCATCATCACCATCATCATCACCATCATCATCATCACTGAGGCTTCTTTCCCCCTAAAGGATGAGGTGTGGGTAAATGCTCGAGATAAAAATAGGCAAAAAGAAGAGGAAGAAGATGAGGAGAAAGATGACAGAGGAAGAATTACGGAAAGGGAAACAGAAAATCAATGAAGGAAGGAGAGAGGTCGTGAAGGAAAAATTTTGGACAGGTAGGAAATGAAAGAGATAGGAGCAAAAAAAATGGAAGAGAGGAAAGGAGGGAGGGGGAAGACGAGAGAAAAATTGAGAGGTGAGAGAGGGACGCATGGAGGAGATAAGAGAGAGGGAAAAAGGAGGGGAAGCTGGGAGAAAAAATGAGAGAGAGAGAGAGAGAGAGAGAGAGAGAGAGAGAGAGACGGGAGGATGGTGGAAAAAAAAGGGAGGCAGACCAACATACCTTTACTTTTCTCCCCATAAATTCACTCCTCTCTCTCTCTCTCTCTCTCAGTACCTGTAAGCTTTAAATTCTCTTCTTCCTTCCCTCTCTCCTTCCTTACTTCTCGTCCTCCTCTTCCTCCTCCTCCTCATCCTCCTCTTCCCCTTCTTCCTCTGTTGCTAGTCTCCCTTTACTTCCACTTCTTTTCCTCCTTCCCCTTCCATCTTCTTCTTCTCTTCCCTTCTCATGCCTTCCCTCTCCCTTCTCTCCTCTCTCCCCCTTTCCCTTCCCCCTCCTCCTCCTCCCCATCCCTCTCTCCTCCCTCTTCCTCCTTCTCCCTTGCCTCACATAGATCAAGGATGCCAATATGACTCTCCTTCCCCTTCTCTTTCCTTCCCTCACTTCCTTCTTTCCTTCCTTCCTTCTTTCACAGGCTTCTTTCTCTTCCCTGATCGCTATTTCTTCCTCTCTTCTTCCTTCATTCCTTTCTCCCATTCTTTCTTTACTTTCTGTCTCACTCTCTCCCCTGTCTTTCACTTTCCTTCCTTCTTCCTTTCTTTCTTTCCTCTTCGTTCACTATTTCTTACTTTCCTTTCTTATTCTCCCTTATTTCCTTCCTTCCTTCCTTTCTTTCATTCTTGATCGTCCTCTTCTCTTTTACCTTCTCCTTCTATCTTTCTATTACTCAGTTCCATCCTTCCTTCCGTCCTTCTCTCTTTCTCTCTCTCTTTTCCTTCCTTCTCGTACTTCCCTCCCTCCTTTCACGTCTCTTTTCCAATTCTTGCCTTCTCTCCTTCCTTGTCTTCTACACTTTTCCTTCTGTTTTTCCTTCCTTCATTTCTTCGTCCCCACTCCACCTCTCTCTCTCTCTCTCTCATTTCCTCCCTCCTGTCCTCATTTCTCGTCCTCCTTTTCATAAATTTTCTTCCTTTTGTCTCTGAAATCGTCTGGCCTCTCCCTGGCCTTCCCTCCTGAGAAAGGGAGGAGCGAGAAGGGAGGGAAGACAAAGGCACGAAGAGACGGGAGGAAAAAATGAAAAGGAAGGAAGAAGAATAGGAATGGAGAAGAGCCGAGGGAAAAAAGGAGAGAAAGGAGGGAGCATAACAGAAAAATGCAACTAAATACACAATTTGGAGGGAAGGAGGGATGAAAGAGAAGTATTAAATTCCTCCATCTCTCTCTCTCTCTCCATCAATCAACCCTTCCCTTCACTCCTGATTCCCGTTGTTTTTCTCTCACTCCCTCTCATTAGCTCTCTCTCTCTCTCTCTCTCTCTCTCTCCATCAACCATCAATCAACCCTTCCCTCCTCTCCTGATTCCCGTCGTTTTTCTCTCACTCCCTCTCATTCTCTCTCTCTCTCTCACACCAAAACGCCTCCCCATAAAAGAACCTGTAAATATTATCAGCTCATTTACGTAAACTTCGCCAGTAAACATCCAGCATCTTCGTTTTCCGTTAAACCGACACGGATTTTAAATATCTGAACTTCGATTTCAAATACTTCGGTGGCGGGAAAAACGAAAAAAAAATATATATATAATCCCCTTAACTTGTGATATAGTTTTCGCCGTGGTAGGTTGATGTGTGCGTGTGTGTGTGTGTGTGTGTGTGTGTGTGTGTGTGTGTGTGTGTGTGTGTGTGTGTGTGTGAGAGAGAGAGAGAGAGAGAGAGAGAGAGAGAGACAGCGGAGGTAGGAAGGGTTGAGAATGTGAGGAGGGGAAAGAAAAAGTGATAAAAGAGGAGGAAGGTAGGAGGAGAAAGAAAAAACAGTGTGAGAGAAGGAAAGTGGGGAGGAGAGAAAAAGACAAGAGGGAAGTGAGGAAGGAGGGAAGGGAGAGATGAGAGAGAAGGAAAGTGAGGTAAGAAGGTGAAGGGAGGAGAGAGAGGGAGAAAAATACGGAAGTGGGAGGGAAAAATTACATGACGAAGGGGATGACATGACAGAAGAGAAGGTTGGTGAGGAGGAGGAGGAGGAGGAGGAGGAGGAGGAGGAGGAGGAGGAGGAGGAGGAGGGAGTGTACGAGGAAAACAGAGACGAAAAGACTGAAGGAAGAGGGAGGGAAAGGGAAGGGAGGTAGGAAGGAGAGAAGGAAAGAATGAGACAGAGAAAAGAGGGAGAGGCAGGGAGAGAGGGAAGGGAGGAAGGTTGTAGAAGGGAGAAGGAAGGAAGAGAGGGAGGGGAGGAAGGTTGCAGAAGGAAGAAGGAAGGAGAGGATGAAAAGGGAATAGAAAAATGAGAGAGAGAGAGAGAGAGAGAGAGAGAGAGAGAGAGAGAGAGAGAGAGAGAGAGAGAGAGAGAGAGAGAGAGAGAGAGAGAGGCAGTAAGACTTAAATAAAAACAAACATGTCCTCGAGTTGAAGGGGTGAATCCAGGGCAATGACTCAACTAGTTACAATAGGAATGCGTCTCCTTGGTTACTAGTCAAATCGATTTCGTCGTTAATGCACTACTGCGAAATCTCTCAAAGTCTGAAGGTTAATATGCCTATACTACCTTCACTTTAAACTGGCCCGGATTTTCGTCACAGCACTTCTTCATGACTAGTGCCGTAAGATCGACTAATAGATAGGCATAGACACAAATACACAGAGACTGATAGATATAAATATGGACAGACAGACAGACATATCGACTGACAGACGGATGGACAGATAGACAGACAGATAGATATAGAAAGGTATATAAAAGTAGTATAGTGTGTTTCTACTTATAAAAAGCTACTTAAAACAACGATAGAGTGTAGTGCTAAAAAAAATAATTAACTGCATATAAATAAGAGGAAGAGAGATATTAACAGGAAGAGGGAGGAGGGAGGGAAGGAGATAAATACTGACAGGGAGAGAAAGGAGGAGACAGGAGGAAGGAGGGAGAAAGGACAATCAAGGAGGTAAAGTGGGAGGGAGGGAAGGAGAGGGAGGGAAGAAGGATGAGGTAGGGAAGAGGAGACAGGGAAGGAAGTGGGAAGGGAGACGCAGGGAAGGAATGATAGGGAGGAAGGGAGGGAAGGAGAAAAAAATGGATGGAAGGAAGGCGACAAAGAGGGAGGGAGGGAGAGACAGAGGGAGGGAGAGAGACAGAGAGGGAGGGAGAGAGACAGAGAGGGAAGGAGGAAGAGACAGAGAGGGAGGGAGAGAGACAGAGAGGGAAGGAGGAAGAGACAGAGAGGGAGGGAGAGACAGAGAGGGAAGGAGGGAGAGACAGAGAGGGAGGGAGGGAGACAGAGAGGGAAGGAGGAAGAGACAGAGAGGGAGGGAGAGAGACACAGAGGGAAGGAGGGAGAGACAGAGAGGGAGGGAGGGAGACAGAGAGGGAAGGAGGAAGAGACAGAGAGGGAGGGAGACTGACAGAGAGGGAAGGAGGGAGAGACAGAGAGGGAGGGAGAGAGACAGAGAGGGAAGGAGGGAGAGACAGAGAGGGAGGGAGAGAGACAGAGAGGGAAGGAGGGAGAGACAGAGAGGGAGGGAGAGAGACAGAGAGGGAAGGAGGGAGAGACAGAGAGGGAGGGAGAGAGACAGAGAGGGAAGGAGGGAGAGACAGAGAGGGAGGGAGGGAGAGACAGAGAGGGAGGGAGGGAGACAGAGAGGGAAGGAGGGAGAGAAAGAGAGGGAGGGAGGGAGAGACAGAGAAGGAAGGAGGGAGAGACAGAGAGGGAGGGAGGGAGAGACAGAGAGGGAGGGAGGGAGAGAGGGAGGGAGAGAGACAGAGAGGGAGGGAGGGAGAGACAGAGAGGGAGGGAGGGAGAGACAGAGAGGGAGGGAGGGAGAGACAGAGAGGGAGGGAGGGAGAGACAGAGAGGGAGGGAGAGACAGAGAGGGAGGGAGGGAGAGACAGAGAGGGAGGGAGGGAGGGGGAAGGACAGGACCACAGAGTCTGACGTAAAATCAATGAGAGTAGCGACCAAGGGAGGGACATGAGGGAGGGAGGGAGGAAGGGAGAGAATGAGGGAGGGAGATAATGAGGAAAGAAGGGAGGGGGGGAGGGAGGGATTGAGAAAGGGAGGAAATGAAGGAGGATAGACGAGATGAGGGGAGATAATGAGGAAGAGATGGTGGTAGGAGGTGCTGAGGGAGGGAGGGAGGGAATGAGGGAGACAGCGAGGGAGGAAAAGAGGGAGGGAGGGAGAGAGGAGGGAAATGAGGTAGGAAGGTATGGATGGAGAAAGGGAGGAAATGTGGGTGGAAGGCAGGGAGGGAGAGAATGAGGGAGGGAGGGAGAGAAGGAAGGGAGGTACAACAGTCAACGGAAGTAACAGTTCCTTATCTGGTTATATAAAACGGTAAGAGGAGGAGGGGGAGAGAGGGAGGGAGGGAGAGGGGGCGAAGAAGGAGGAAGAAGGAGGGGAGGAATGGGGAGAAAAGGGAAGGGGAGAGAGAGAGAGAGAGAGAGAGAGAGAGAGAGAGAGAGAGAGAGAGAGAGAGAGAGAGAGGGGCATTAGTGATAAATGTTTGTAATAAGGCGGACTCCGATAAGATCAGATTGTGGTTGCTGAAATGGTGGTAGTTGTGGTAGTGGTGGTAATGGCGGTAGTTGTCGCAGTGATGGTAGTGGTGGCAGTCGTGGTGGTAGCAGTGGTAGTAATGGTGGTAGCCGCGGAAGTGGTGGTATTTGTGGTAGGAGTGGTGGTAGCTGTAATAATGGTGGTAGATGAGGTAAGGGTGGTAATTGTGGTAGTTGAGAGTCGCACGTCAAGGAAGAAGTATGAGGAGGAGGAGGAGGAGGAGGAGGAGAGAAAATCGGATACTGGGGAGGGAGAGTGGAATGGGGAGGGGGAGTAGGAGGTTAAGTACGAGTATAGCTGAGAAGAAAATGTGTGTGTGTGTGTGTGTGTGTGTGTGTGTGTGTGTGTGTGTGTGTGTGTGTGTGTGTGTGTGTGTGTGTGTGTGTGTGTGTGTGTCTGTGTGTGTGTACAGCTGGTCCTCAGTAAACAAACGTAAAAAACAACAACAAGCTAACTCTCTAAACACAATAATAACAAACGCCGCTTCCTGTAAGTAGTGGCCTCGACGAAGGGATTCCTGATTTGAGTAGTAACCAAGGAGATTCATTTCCACCTCATAACTAAGGCTCACAAAATATCAAGCAACCTCAGTATGGCATTCAAGTTGTCGCTCTTCAGTAACGACCGTTCCTCCCACAGCACGTCGCCCTCCCTCATATACTTCCCCATTCTTGCCCTCCACCTCATGCTCGGTCTACGTCTTTCAGCTCTCACTCCTAATACTCTATCCTAATATTCTCCATGAAGACTAAACAGATGAGATTTTTTTCTTACCACATGCAGAAATTATGTTAGTCAAGAAGCGGTGCACTGTCTTGTAAACTGACGTGAATCTAATACGCCGAACTCTTCCTCCATTTAGTTCTCATTTTCTCCTTTATTTTGTGTTTCTTCTTCTCTCCCTCTATTTTGTTCTTGTCCTATCATTTCTTCTCCTCAGCTGGGTAATATGCAGCACCGTACGAGTAATGGGTACTGTTATTTGGCTGTACTATCAGCGGTACTCACCCCATCACAGGACTGGCCAAAAACACACTCACCTCGT
Source organism: Coenobita brevimanus (assembly GCF_032717465.1). Classification (NCBI taxonomy): domain Eukaryota; kingdom Metazoa; phylum Arthropoda; class Malacostraca; order Decapoda; family Coenobitidae; genus Coenobita; species Coenobita brevimanus. The sequence goes on along the minus strand of NC_137003.1, from coordinate 55,762,856 downwards.
CTCACGCCTGAAACAACACATCAGATAACAATTACTAAACCAAATCAAATACGTCAGTAGTCAAACAACAAATATATACAGTAATGAAGTGACGCCTGGTGGTGTAGGGAGTTACGGCGCTGCAACGGGATGCACCACACAGCGCAATACATTCCAGGGATGGCACTCACGCACAAGCGAGGCTGGCCACCTTCGCCTTAAATTTCAGGACTGACTAGCCTCGCACCCTTTCGCTCCACATGAAGTAAAAAAAAAAAAATTAAGTGGATAGCAAATGGATAGCTTCCAAATAAGCAAATGATTAAGAAAAACGACACAAACACCACAACCATCCTATCAGCCGCAACAACAACAACAAATAAAATATATAAATATCGATTTTTTTTTAAATTTAGCAAAATTCTAATTTCCTCTGGAAAAAAAAAAAAAATCGCGGTAGGCAAAGTAATATAATCCAGTTTCTATGCCAGAGTACTAGTAGCTGCAGCCCCAGGCTCATGTCAGCGTGAACCCAGTGGACTGCAGGATGAAGGTGCCCTTTACCACCAGTCCACCAGCCTCCTTTCCGGGGATTGGGGGGGGGGAGATGGACGTTTGAATAACCAGGCAGCTCCACCGTCCGGCCATATCGGTGCCAATCCCTGAAGGCGTCCCTTAACAGCGCACACACACACACACACACACACACACACACACACACACACACACACACACTGATAGCTGAACAAAGATCGCCTTTGGTTCACGTCTCAAATGTTTGCATCACTCCCTAATTTAAGTAAGTACTCTCTCTCTCTCTCTCTCTCTCTCTCTCTCTCTCCACTACCGATTCTCTTCCCAACTTTTCTCCTTCTCGTATCTTCTCACATCTTTTTCCACTTTCTTTCCCTTCCCCCTTCCTTCTCCCTCCACCAGTTTTCCCTTCTCCTGATCCACCTTTCCTTCCATCCCTCCTTTCCTCCTCTCTCCTCCACTCCCCTAATTCACTCCTCTTCCTCCCTCTCTCTTCTTCTTTCCTCCCTTCCTCTCCTCTAACTCTCTCTTTTCTCTCCCTTCCTTTCCTTTCCTCCCACAATCCTTAACACATTTCCTCCTGTCTCCCTTCTCTTTCCTCCCCTCTTTCTCCCTTTCCTTTCCCTCCCTTCTTTTCCTCAGCCCCTTCTGTCTCTCCCTTTTCTTCCCACCTCTTTCCCCTCCCTTCTCCTCCCTTCCACTCCTCTGCTTCCACCTCTCCTTAATATTTTTCTTACCTCCCCCTTCTCGTAATTCTTCCTCCCTTCCTCCCCCTCTTCTCTTGACCTTCCCTCCTCCCTTCTCACTTCACTTCCTTTTCCTCTCCCCTCCTCCCATTCCCCCCTCTCTATCATTATTTTCTTTCCATCCTCCTCTTCAATCTTATTCCTTCCCCCAGGTGTGTGTGTGTGTGTGTGTGTGTGTGTGTGTGTGTGTGTGTGTGTGTGTGTGTGTGTGTGTGTGTGTGTGTGTGTGTGTGTGTAGTTATCAATATTCATCTATAATATTATCTTTCATTACCTCCCATCTCCACCCTTTCTCTTCTCCCTTCCTTCCTCTCTTTCTTTACCCTCATTTTTTATCCTCCCCCCTCCCCTTCCCCTCCCCTTCCCCGTCTGAAGTAGTGTTGGCAGATGAGACACTTTTTGTGGGGTCAAGAGAAGGGAGGGGAGGAGAGAGGGAAGGAGGAGGGGAGGTGAGGGGAGGGGGAAGGATGGAGGGGAGGAAAGGAACGGCAAGAGAAGGGGACTTAGGGAAAGAGAAAAGTGTGAGGGAGGTAAGTTAGGAGGGAAAAGAAGGACAAGAGAGGAAATGAGAAGAAACGAGGGAGGAACGTGGAAGTAGAGAGAGAGAGAGAGAGAGAGAGAGAGAGAGAGAGAGATGGTATGAAATGACAGGAAACACTAAGAACGAGGAAGCAGATACGAAGTAAAGTGGAGGGGGAGGAGGAGGATGGGGGAGAGACATGGAGGAGGAAGAGAAGGAGGAGGAGGATGGGGGAGGAGAGGCATGGAGGAGGAAGAGAAGGAGGAGGAGGATGGGGGAGGAGAGACATGGAGGAGGAAGAGAAGGAGGAGGAGGATGGGGGAGGAGAGACATGGAGGAGGAAGAGAAGGAGGAGGAGGATGGGGGAGGAGGGACATGGAGGAGGAGGAGGAGGATGTAAGGCATCAATCGTGAGGTAGGAGGGAGGAGGAAAGGGGAGGGAGAGAGAGGTCTTGTTGGTGGACGGAAGGGAGATACGAGGGAGAGAAGAGGGGAAGAGCAGAGACAAGGGGAGGAAGAAGAAAAGAAAGTACAGGAAAGGGAAAAACAAAGACAAGAGGAGGGGGAGGAAGAGGGAGGAGAGGGATGAGAAAGGAGGGAGGAAGGGAGAGAGAGAAACCAGTAGGGGAGATAAAGGGAAAGAAAAATGGAGAGAGAGAGAGAGAGAGAGAGAGAGAGAGAGTTACGGTACGAATATGGGTACGAAGAGATCCCTATCCTCACCCCTAAAAAATAAAAATAAAGCCCCACACACACACACACACACACACACACACACACACACACACACACACACACACCATCATCATCATCACCATTCTCTTTAACATCATTATTACCATCACTATCATTTTTTCCTCTTAATCATCATCACCGCTATCTTTTCACTCCTCTTCCTCCTCATTATCATCATTCTCATCCTGTTCCCTATCATCATCATCGTAATAAGTGATTGTCATAATCAACACATTCATTCTCCCCGCCCAGTTCCTCACCACAATTACAGTCATCATCATCATCATCATAAAAATACTAATACTAACAATCATCATCATCATCATCATCATCATCATCAACCTCGATCCACTAAAGCTTCCACCACTTTCCCAACACACATCACAGAGGAACCCGTGATAAACAAGAACGCTAAAAGCGTCACGGTAAACACATGCATAAAAACTAAATAACAAACATGATGCAGTTAGGTCTTTTAAAAATCTCCCCCTCACGCCGCTGTGCTAAAAGACTATATTAAAACACGAACAAAAATCCTGAGGCTCAAATTACCAGTATAAATAAACCAATTGCCAAAGTCCTCAGGTTACAACAGGGGAAAAAAAAAAAGCGTACATTGAACAACAGACTTACTAGTTGTACACACTGGCGTCCCTACTGGGTAATGGATAAAACCCATTCTTTGTATTAGGTGACAGATAGACAGACAGACAGACAGAGAAACTGATGTACAATAAATAAATGAGAATCATGAGATCCACAGACACAAATTTTCTGATCATATCTAATATAATCTGTCCTCCTACTCTTGGTGGAGATTGTGGTCCTTTTGCAGATTATTTCACGTAACCCAGTGGCAATGCAACAGCGCTCCTTCGTGACTATTATTAATCTCTTGTTTAATATCAAAACTGAAGAGGCTTTGACGATCATAACTACAACGACGATGACGACGACGACGACGACGAAATGATGCCAGAGGAGGAGGAGGAGGACGAGGAGGAGGAGAAGGAGGAGGAGGAGGAAGAAAAAGACGAGGAAAAGGAACAGGAGGAAGAGGAGGAGGAGGAGAAGCCTTTTACATTTTCTGGACTACAAATCACAAAAAACTGATAGCTCGCCACAAAAATGATAAAAAATCGTAACACTCATCTTTACAAAAGCAACAACAAAAAAATCACACACACACACACACACACACACACACACACACACACACAGAAAGTACACACATAATTAACGTAACCAAACAATCATTAATTCCTTCCATCCAAGTACGAGGTTTTTATTTTTATTTATTTGTTTATTTACCTATTTGTTTACTGCTGCTTCCACATCTTTTTAAACACTCAATTCAGGAGGTCCCCGTCGTAAATTTACTTTCGGCTATATCTAACAGCCAGTTCAAAAGTCTGTCCTGCGGTGGATAAAATCATCTGGAGACATAAGGAATAGGAAAAAATAAATCTCGTTAAATTCGATGGCTTCTGATAAACAAGCTTCATGTACTGTAGTTTCATGTTGTGTCCGTATCAGGTTCATTAAGGAAAATGGTAGCCCAATCACGAAGACAAAGAAGGGAAGAACTTTATCCATTAAAAGGCAATTAAAATATTTCCAAGACCTAAATAAATAAGTCACACATTCTCTCTCCTGTCAATCTAAATTTCAACATACAAAATTACAAACGTTTGACCAATTTACCATTAACTTTAAAATAAAAAAAGACAACAATTTTAATTCACAAAGAAGGAGACTCTCCAGCTAAATTCGGAAATATGAACCAGACTACCGAAACCAAGATGGATATAACAAAAACAACAAAATCAAGCAGTAGCCAGCAACTTTACCCTTGCGCCCCCTGATGACGTCATATATAAACAAAGATGGCCGCCGCGCCCAGACATCTTTACAAAACACCGCATCTGGTTCAACATTTACAAACGTTCTTGGGTTTCTGTTATTCTATAAAATACTTGTTTATGCTTTTGTCTGTATTCATATGTCTACCAAACATTTGAAAAACGAAGCAGACGAATATTAAATAGGGAAACTAAATGATTTCTGAGGTAGCTTAAATGCTATGAAACTTGCTTATTATGAGCCTGGGTAAGATTCTTAATAAATAGAAATTCCGGAGCTTTGCAGGAAAGCAGGCCCTCTTTGTGGTAGGCAGGCAGGCAGGCAAATAGACACACAGAGATAGGCAAATAGAGAGAGAGAGAGAGAGAGAGAGAGAGAGAGAGAGAGAGAGAGAGAGAGAGAGAGATTGAGGGGGACGAGAAAGAGGAATGAAAGGGTGAAAATAGGAGGGAGAGAGACATGAAAGGTGGAAACGGAGATAAAATGATGAATGGAAAGACACAGACACAGAAAATGTGGGAATTGAAAGAAACATTAGCTGCGAAACGGAAAAAAAAAAGAATAGGACAGAACAAGAGGATGAAAGGGAAAGGAATGGAGTGAGGGAGGAAACGAGTAAGAGATAAAGGAATGAGGCGAGAAAGGAAATGAGTGAATATAAAGGAAGATTGGCACTGTGCAAAAAGTAGGCGAAATGAGAAAGTAAGTTGTTTAGCCAAATGAACAACAGTGGGTAATAGCACTGTTTACCACACACACACACACACACACACACACACACACAGATAGCTGGCACCAAACTCTCACCCTTTTTCTGTCCAACTCTCCAATGAAAGAGTTAATCGACAACTCCCAGTCCTTCACCTATGCAACAGGTCATCACTGAAACTGTCTTCAGTCTGCATTTCCTCCGACCTATGATCTCCAGTCTTTTAAACGCAATGTGTCTGGGCATCTCGAAATAAACAGACCTCGAATTCTGCTCTCTTTTATTTATTTATTTAAGGGAACAATTTTGAGGATTTCTAGCTTTTGGTTCCTTCTTCCTTACGTAAAAAACATACACAGGCAGACGCACATACACAATCATGAGCACAAATACGAACAGTTCCATATGAGCACAGAGACATTCGTTTTGTGTGCCTAAAAAATAATAAAATGAGAAAAACTTGCAAAAACACAGATATACGTACACACGCAGACACACACACACACACACACACACACACACACACACACACACACACACACACACACACACACACACACACACACACACACGCATATATTCCAACAAAAACACGAAGAAATACTTTTGCAAACAAATATACATTTTTCCACACTAATAATTAATTTCTTATGTACACACACGTAACGAAGTTCCTGCCGACACACACACACACACACACACACACACACACACACACACACACGCACACGGAAATAATTAAGTTCTTACACGCACACGCACACACACATAAAACACAGCTGACTGATAATGTGAGAGAGGGCTCTGTTGCACCCTACTAGCTCTCTCTCTCTCTCTCTCCCTCTCTCTCTCCAGTTTCACCTGACACTTCGCTTTTATCTTGCCAGGCCCTCCCTCCTCCCTCTCCCACTTTCCCTTTTATCTCCTTCCTTCCTTCCTTCGTTTTTCAGGCGACTTCCCCCTCCCTTCCTCTCTCTCTCTCTCTCTCTCTCCCAATCTTTTTCGCGCCCCTCTCCCCCGCTATTCCCCTCCCTCGCTCCATCACTTTCTCCTTTTCCCCTCTTCTTTTTCAATTCCCCTTCTCTTCTACTCTCTTCCTCCACTGCTCACCATTTCTACCTCTCTCACTTTCTCTCTTTCCCCACTCTTTCTGTCTCCACTTTCCTCCATTCCTCCCTTCGTCTCTCCTTACCTATCCTTTTCCCTCCTTTCCTCCCTCTCCCTCTTCCTTCCATTCTTCCTTCTCTCCCTCCACCCTCCTTCCATCCGCCAACCCCCTTCCACCCTCTCTCCCTCCCCTTTTCTTCCACCCCCTATCCCCTCTCCTTCCCTCCCTCCCTCTTCCCCTCCTTCCTTCCTTCCTTCTCCCTCCCCCTCCTTATCTTATCTTCAGGGCTTCTTACACAGGTTTTCTCGCCTCACAGTTTGAGAGAGAGAGAGAGAGAGAGAGAGTGTTGCTAGACTGCCTAGGGGAGGGTGGGAGGGGGCGTTGCAGCACCTGATAACACACACTTGTAAACAAATACATACACAAACACGTACATGACAGACATTCCTGACAACAGTATACACACACACACACACACACACACACACACACATTCATAATGCTTGATCTTTAAAGGGAGGGGGGGGGGGTACGACAACTAATATGTGGTTCCGTGAAACTCGATAAGTCTTAGGTATGAGAATGAAATGAATCTCCTTGGTTACTAGTCAACTAAAAACATTAACAAAGAAAAGAAAAATACTACCATGGTGATAACAGAGAGCATGTGTACCCACCCACCCATCCCATTCTCTCTCTCTCTCTCTCTCCAGCACTGCCCGTTTCTCAGCACTCCTGGGACTTAACACCACCAATAATGATAATGACAATAATAATAATAATGACAATAATAATAATAATAATAATAAGTAGAAGAAACAGGAATAAGTAAAATACAAAAGTACTACCTCATTACTGTACACCACACACCATACTCTTTCACTTTCTCATTTTCTCTCACTCGCTCTACCCTTTCTCTCAGCGCCCCTGTGGCCTAATGGATAAGGCATTGGCCTCCTAAGCCAGGGATTGGGGGTTCGAGTCCCCCCAGGGGTTCACAAGATTTTTATTTTACACTTTTTATCTTTAATTTTTGTGGCCTGTGTACGTAGGTGTCAGTGTATGGTGTGTGTGTGTACGTAGGTGCGTGTGCGTGTGTATACCAGTGAATGAGTGTATATTGTGGGTGTACGCAGGTATGAGTGTATGATGTGTATGTGGGATGGCGTGTGGAAGCAGTGAGATGGAGTGTGTACATCCGCCATCACTCAAACTACAAGCAGCCTGGCAGCAGCTGCAACACAAGTATTATTATATATGAACGAAACTAGTATACGTCCCCCAAAAGAATACCAGTAACAAGGGTAAGAAGGTGATGATGATGATGATGATGATGATGATGATTATGATGATGGGCAGCAATGACGACGCGACGACGATGATGATGATGATGATGATAATTTCTCTCTCGTTTAATATTTCCTTCTCTAAAATCTCCTTCAAATCTATATCCTTCCCTCCTTTCTCTCCGCCTCACTTTCTTCCCTCCCTCCCTCCCTCCCTCCATAAGTGAATGTGGTCCTCTGTTTTCCTCCCTCCCTCCCCTCCTTCTTCCTTCCCTCCCTCCCTCCCTCTCTCTTCCTCACATCCTTCATCTCTCCTCCATGTTTCTTATCACTCTCTCTCTCTCTCTCTCTCTCTCTCTCGTACTGTAAGCTGGCGCGTGTTCTCTCATTTCCGTCATTCCCTCCACTTTCCTCACTCCCTCCCTCCCTTTCTTCCTCCTCATCTCTCTCTCTCTCTCTTTCCTTCCTTCCCTCCCTTCTGTTTATTTTTCATCTCTAATTCTGTCTGTTTTTGTTATTCCCCTACCTGACACTCTCTCTCTCTCTCTCTCTCTCTCTCTCTCTCTCTCTCTCTCTCTCTCTCTCTCTCTCAGAATTGTGGTACCTGTTCCCCCATAACCCTAATAACCTCCCTGAATACTGAGAGAGAGAGAGAGAGAGAGAGAGAGCAATGAAGATAGGAGGGAGGGAGGGAAGGAGAGAGAGAGAGATTTTCCCCCATTGTGTGAATGCCAAACAGTTTCTCTTTCTCCTAAACTTTTCCTCCTCTTTTCCTATCTCTTTTCTCTCATTTTTCTCTCTATCTCACTTTCTATTTCAATTCTCTTTAAATATCTCTCTTTTTTTCTCCTAAAAGTAGCATTAATTGTGTGTTTATTTTCTCCTTATCGCTCTTTTCTGTTTTATCACTTTTTCTAAATATTTCTCTCACTTTTCTTTATTCTCTCTCTCTCTCTCTCTCTCTCTCTCTCTCTCTCTCTCTCTCTCTCTCTCTCTCTCTCTCTCTCTCTCTCTCTCTCTCTCTCTCTCTCTCTCACACACACACACACACAGAACAATTCACTCCTCGCAGTTTTAATTTTCCAGAGTAAACACCGCAGTCCTTTCAAAACAGAGTAAATAAATAAATAAATATATACAAAACGTGAAGGGAAGGAAGGAAGGAAGGAAGGAAGGAAGGAAGGATGGATGGAAGGAAGAAAGGAAGGACGGAAGGACGGTAAAGGAAGGGAAGTTATGAAGGGAGGGATGGAAGGAAGGAGTGAAGGAGAGAACGAAGAAAGGAAAGTGAAGGAGGGAGGGAGGGAAGGAAGGAGTGGAGGAGAGATCAAGGAAATCCCAGGTCTCAATCTCCAACCACAACTTTTCTTACCACAGCTACCACAATCCTAACTACCACCATCACCACCACAACCACCACCACCACAATTCACCAGGCCTACATTAATATCAGACACCACCACTACCAATAAAATAACACCATATTCACCATCACCACTACTACCACCAAGCCATGCTAACCTAACTTAACCACAACCACCACCACAACCATCAACATTACCACCCTCTACCTCTACACCTACCACCATCACAACTACTACCACAACCAGCACCACTGGAGGGCGAGTGGAATTAGTCAATGAACCATCACAACCACTACCACCACAACTACCATCACCACAACTACCACCACCACAACTACCATCACCACAACAACCATCACCACAACACACCAACACACACCCACCATCATAACAACAAACCAACATACCACCACCACAACCACAACTACCATCACCACAATTACCACAACTGCCACCACCACAATTACCACCACTACCACCACCAGTCAGTAATTGAAGGACCCTGTGATTGGATTAACTTAGATTTAGGGCAGTTCCTTCAGGCAAGACCATCACTATCATCATCACTCCCATTATCATCACCGTCATCACCTTGCGCCTGTTTTAGGAATCTCACCACATCTTTTCATATTAATTCATCCGTCATCACTGCTACAACATCTTAATCATCATCATCATCATCATCATCACCACCATCACCATTTCTATCTTCGGCAGTAGCTCCACTCTGTTAACTTGCTATTAAATTTACGGAATTAATCTGTAAGTCTTTCTAGTATGGCCACATAATCTAGGAAGAAGAATCTCTCTCTCTCTCTCTCTCTCTCTCTCTCTCAGAAACAAAAGGGTTCGGGCGGGTGAGTGGGAGGCGGTGTACTGTGCAGAAGGAAAGGTCACAAAGGGTCACACACACACACACACACACACACACACACACACACACACACACACACACACAAACACACACACACACACGATAAGATAGTCTCCCTCCCTCTCTCACGCAACCTCAATCCTTGGCCTTCTCGCGCCCCCTCTCTCTTACACACACACACACGCACACACACACACACACACACACACACACACACAGACACACAAAGGTCAACCTCTCAAGAAATATACAAGAGTGTAAGTTTAATTCTCCATGCTGTTCGTGTCTAACTAATGTCTATCTATCCACCAATCCATCTATCTATCTACCGTATCTCTATGCTCAATCTACCCCTATTTTCAACCCTTCTCTCTACAGAAAATCTACCTACCTGCCATTTTACCTGCTAATGTTTATCTTTGGTCCCACTACGTATAAAAATCTACCTGGTTTATATCTATCTATATATCTATCTGCGGACAACTGGGCTAATGCAGTAATCCTCTTATGTTTCTATGTATCTATTTATTGCCTAACGCCGCCTCACGAGAGTTCACTCCAGGGCAGCTAACAATATGACCCCTCCTTCAGCTGCAGTTTATCTATCTATCTATCTGTCTATCCACCTACCACACAAACATATCTATCAGTCTGTCTATATACCTATCAATCAGCTTACCTATCCATCCATCTACCTGTTTATCTATCCATCTATCTATCGCTCTCTCTGCATCTCTATCTCGGCTCATATTCGGTCTACCTCTCTCTCCAGTGATTTATCTATCTATCAATCTATAGCTCATCTATTTTTCTATCTATTCAATCCCACTCAACCGCAGTTCTTCCTTGTTAAACAGCCTATCTAACTATTGGGTCATCAATTAATCTTTTTTTCAACACCGGAAACATTCGAAAATAAGCACATTAAAAAAAAAGGATTCGCTGGCTCGCTCTCTGAACAGTTGCTTGGATGAACAGTGGCCCTAGCATGGACGTTGTCCGTGTGTGTGTGTGTGTGTGTGTGTGTGTGTGTGTGTGTGTGTGTGTGTGTGTGTGTGTGTGTGTGTGTGTGTGTGTGTGTGTGTGTGTGTGTGTGTGTGTGTGTGTGTGTGTGTGTGTGTGTGTGTGTGTGTGTGTGTGTGTGTGTGTGTGAGAGAGAGAGAGAGAGAGAGAGAGAGAGAGAGATGAAGATAGGAGGGAGAGAGGGCTGGCAAAAAATGCACGTGCTGGCTCTCCGAATGGTTGCTTGGATAAACACGATCCCCAGCCTGGGCGTGCAGGAAGTCAGTGTTGAATACAATGGCCTGGTGTTCGCCTAAATATTATTCCCGGGAGTCACAACACCAGAGAAGGGTTACACAGTATATTCCTACTACACAAACAGCAGGCTGGAGAGGGACGCCTTCACGTGATGGCACCGATAGGACTGAGTGGCTTTGCTGTATGGTTAGACAAACGCAGACTGGGATTTAACACTAGTCAACTAGTCACTGACTAGGAAGTTCTGTGTCGGACTACGAAAATTTTGGAGTTACTAGCCCGGATGGACTGGTACAATTTTTTTTTGGGGGGCAAACTTGTCTAGGTTTTTCTGGCTGGCACTTGTTTTGTCTGGAATATTCCAGAAGATGCTTCTCCGTTCTGATCTACTGTACATCTTTTCAGAAAACTCTGAATGCCCTGGAATATTCTGGAACATACCTTTTCTGATCTACATCCAGAAAACATTAAATGTCCTGGAACATTCTGGATGCATGACTGCCAGAACTTCCCAGAACAATCCTTTTCCAGACTATTCCAATGTTGGGTATAAATATCAGCGCTGCAAAGACCAGCTTCACCAGTTGTTTGGAACGGCAAATACACATCTTGGATTAATGAACCACACATGCAACCAGAGGATTATTGCAAGGAAGTAGTGTCTGAAGGTGACTTGGAGCCAAATGAAGATGGCCTCCAGGATCAGGAATATGCAACAGAAGTTGTGGCTGCTGAAGACAGTGCAGCTGGGCCATCACCACATGTACTGAACTCTGATTATGACTATGATTCAGATTACAACAGTGACAATAGCAGGAGATAGAGGAGGGACAGAGGGTGACGGAGGAAGACAAGGAAGGAGGGAGGGAGGGAGGGGAAAAAGAGGAATATAAGGAGGGCGTAAGATGGGAGAGAGGAAGACGGATGGGTTGAGTACGTTGATGATGAGATAAACTGAAATATACTGCAAAGGGAAGAAAATCTGGGCCAAGTTAAGGTGAAAGAAGTACAACAGTCTAGCAACGTTAAATGGTTAGGGGAGAAAAATTTTAGTCATTTTTTTTTACAATCTCAGGCTCCTATGACTCGCTCAGCCGAATAAAATCGTCTGGCGTCAGCTGGGATGGAATACTAGAGTTGTGACGACCATAAAAGGGCTAAGGCGAGGGAGTTCATTGTCTTCGTTATTAGATAAGAAGTTTACCGGGAGCTGTTTTTGTTTGCGAGACCTCCCCTGACCTGACCTTAGGCTTCCTCCTCTGACTGGAGAAAACTAGGTCAGCTGATTTGGGAGGAATTATGGAGGTTTTTCCGGGTCCCTCTCTCTCTCTCTCTCTCTCTCTCTCTCTCTCTCTCTCTCTCTCTCCAACACAAGACGTGGCTGTGAGCTATGGCAAACACACACATACATCACACCAGAAAAAGGTCACCAATATGCCCATTAACTTCCGCGAGAGAGAGAGAGAGAGAGAGAGAGAGAGAGAGAGAGAGAGAGAGAGAGAGAAGGGGGAAGGATGGGGGTGAAGTAACAGAAATGGGGAAGGGGGAAAGGAAGGAAGAGGAAGGGATGAATAGGGGAAGGGAGCGATGAATGCATAAAATGGGGGGAAAGGGAAGAGTTAAGGAAGGGAGAGAGAGGTAAGGAAGGAAGAAGAATGACGGGAGTGGATGGGAGGGGGGAGGGGAAGAATGGGGAGGAGTATGGGGAAGGGAAGGGGAGCTAAAGGAGTGGAAAGAAGCAGTTACAAGCAGTGGGTGGGAGGGAGGAGAGGAGAGTGGGATGGAGGGATAGAAAAGGAAGGGTGGCTGTGGAGTGGAGAGGGAGAGGAGAGTGGGGTGGAGGGAAAAGGAAGGGGGAGGCGACTGTGAAGTGGAAAAAGGAGAAGAGTGGGGTGGAGGGATATGAAAGAGGGGAGGGGGAAGGTGGAGTGAAGAAGGGAGGAGAGAAGAGTAAGGTGCATGGGGGGATAGGAAGGATAGGAAGGTGACATAGCTTCCTGGAACATAAGACTCACTCTGTTATGGGAAAACCCTGTATTGCAGCATTTAGAAGGATTATATTTTACAGAACAGGATAGGATAGGATAGGATACGAAAAGATAGGAGAGGAGAGGAGAGGAGAGGAGAGGACAGGACAGGACGGGGTAAGGCAAGATGGGATGGGATAGGATAGGATAGGATAGGATAGGATAGGACAGGATAGGGTAAGGCAAGATGGGATGGGATAGGATAGGATAGGGTAGGATAGTTCAGAACAATACAGAGGAAGAAGGGATAGGTTGAACAGAATAAGGTAGGATAGGACAGGAGAGGACAGGAGATGGCAGAACAGGAGGGTGGGTAAGAAATAACATCTTCCTGGAATATAAGACTCCTTCTGATGGGAAATTCCTGTAATAAAAGCTTTTGAGAGGCAGAATTTGGGACTGAAAGGCTGAGTTACTTATCGTTTACTTATTTATTTATTTACTTATTTTTGTTTTGTGCAGAATAAGACACTAAGAAAATAGGAGGTTAAAGCGAATAGCACATTAGAAGTCAATGATAAAAGTAATGTAAGAAAGTAAGACAGAAAGAAAATTTAAGTTGAAAGAAAGAAGAGAACGTCAGAGATTGTGACAATGATAAAGTTGGCTAAGTGAGTGAGTGAAAGAAAGTGAGCGAGAGAAAGAAATAAAGAGAGTAAGAGTGAAGAAAGCCCCAGAACCTTGGTTGGAAACCACGCTTCTGATCCCTGGAAATTAATCTGAGAGAGAGAGAGAGAGAGAGAGAGAGCGGAAGGAAGGGAGGGAGGGCGACAAGGAGGGAGGGGGGGGGGAGGGAAAAGCTGCGTGAAAGTTAGGAGGTAAAGGAATGTGGCAGGGAGAGGGGGGAGGAGACTGGTGCAGGGAACGAGGGAGAGAAAGGGGGGACGATGGGAGGGAGAGAAGTAGGGAGGAAGACGTACACAGCAAGGGAGGGAGTTTTAGGAAAGAAGGAAGGAAGAAGGAATGGAGGAATACAAAGGAACTTGGAAAGGAAATATGAAAAAATAGGGTAAAGAGAAGTGTAGGAGAAAGAAATCAGAAGGATGGGGAGGAGAGACGGAAAGAAGAGTGAGAATGGGAAAGAAGAAAACAGGAAAGAAAGAGAATGAGGAGGGAAGAAAAAAGGGAAGGCAATCAAAGGTGAAGACAAAGTATAGAAGATATGAGAGGAGGGGAGGGGAGGGGAGAGGAAGGGAAGGGAGGGAGAAAGATTCATGGGGAGGTGGAGCTAGGTAAGAGATATGGGTGTGTGAGAGTGAGGGAATGTGAGAAGGGACGGCAGATAGGTAGAAGTAATGTGATACTGAGAGAGAGAGAGAGAGAGAGAGAGAGAGAGAGAGAGAGAGAGAGAGAGAGAGAGAGAGAGAGAATGTATGTGTGTAAGTAGGGGAACTGAGTAATACAAATACTGTATAAATATATAAATCTTTTTTTTTTTCCTCTCTCTCTCTCTCTCTTCCATCAAATCAAGCAAATTGCCCTAAAATCTGCTAACTTTGTTCCCTTAAAACTCTGATGGTCAATTATCTCTTCTCTCTCTCTCTCTCTCTCTCTCTCTCTCTCTCTCTCTCTCTCATTAAATGTAGATCGTCTTCATTTGCGATTCACCAGCTTTCTCTTCCATTCATCATCCCCATTCTGTTTCGCACAACGACAATATCATATCGGGGTATTAACACTCTCAGGTTGCTATACCTAAGGGCGGATTTGCGCGGAGGCTAATGATGCTGGAGCTTCAGGGCCCAGGTTTGTGGGGGTCACCATGTAAATAATATCGGAAAAATATAGGGACATGCCAGACACAATCGTGCAAGAAAATCTACTACGACTGAGTATATATAAGAAATAAAAATATACTGTACTGTTATTATATTACTTTGTATGTAGGTATGTAAATGTGTATGTATGTAGTTAAGTATGTATGTAAAAGGCGTGTACGCAAATATAACCTCATGCCTCAAGTACTCCTAATCCGCATCTACCTATTCTCACTCGGCCGAATAAAACCGTCTTTTAGATATAATACAAAACACGGTAGGAATCTTAGGTATTATGCACTGAAGCGTAGTTTGTTCACATGTGTGTCTGTACGTCTGCTTGTGTCTGTCTGTCTGTGTGTATGTGTGTGTATGCGTGTATGTATGTAGTTATTTATACATACATAATTGTCTTCATGCATGTATGTAACAGAACTCCGAACTCTAAACACCGACTTTAAAGAAAATTTTCAGACACAACCAATGAGGGTTCAACAGCGGACATTCTGAGCTTAGTCCAGATTGATGGCCTATGAGAGGGTGTTCTGGCCAAGCTCCTGTGACGGCTTTGTTGGTGAAATGTGGGTGGTGGAGCGCGTAGTGTTATGATTAGTCGGTGTGTGTGTGTGTGTGTGTGTGTGTGTGTGTGTGTGTGTGTGTGTGTGTGTGTGTGTGTGTGTGTGTGTGCGCGCGCGCGATAGTAATGATAATGGAAAGCTATCGTATAAATGGCATTGGGATGACTAAAACTGAAAAATGAATGACGAAAATTAGGAGAGAGAGAGAGAGAGAGAGAGAGAGAGAGAGAGAGAGAGAGAGAGAGAGAGTATCCTGGCTGCGGTTCTATCAAGGCCATCTATTCTTGGGGGGTTCCCCAGAGATATCAAGGCGTCGAGATGATGATGACAAATAACAACAGCAACAAAATATAACAACAACAACAATTGCCACCCAATTTATCACAGTGAAATAGGATTTTGATGATGATGATGATGACGATGATGGTGAAAAGATACTGTAGCTAGTAAAAAAAAAAAATAATAATAATAAAACTGATGATTATGATGATGATGATGACAATAAAAATAATAATAATCATAATAAAAACAAAGAATAACAAAGGCCCTCCACACCACCACTACAAAACCAATTAAACCCCAATTAACAGCCCCCAATAAAGTTATCCGTGCGTCCAATCCTTCAATATATATATCCTTCCATCAATTCGCTAATCACGTGACAACGGCCCAAACAACAATATTATTCGGATGGGCAATTACGGTTGGATCGAGTGAAAACAAGTCTTGAAACATTGTGACAGTCGAAACTTCAATAACAGTAAAAAGACAGGCAAAAACAGATAGGCACAGATCGATTACTGCACCCATACTGATATAGCTTTTTTAAAACTCAAAATTAGCCATAAATTAACCTCCTGAAGTTAAAAAAAAAAAAAAAATCTCGAAGGGCACTACATATCATACTTTATGAACCAGTAAAAAACTGCCATAAATAACTGATAAACAGAATGGCACTAGTAATGGTAAATATTCGCCTTGCTCTTCGTACAGATGGTTCTAGAAGGCGTGATCAATAACAAACCATAAAGTGAAGCCCCATAACTGCCTTAAACATACAAGGAAAGTTGGCAAAAACAAGAGCGGTGAAAGAAGGAAGCGTTGAGTCTGCCGCCCTTCCTCCAGCCCTTTGGAAAATATATACCGCTACTGTGACTGTAAACTCCTTACATACACACAAACACACTGATAGATAGGTACATACTGTAAATAAGCTGACTGACTGATAGATAAACACCGGTACTGTAACTTAAAATACTAACAGCCTTGTACCTATGAATGCCAAATTTATGAATGTATTTTTGTATGACCTTCATCAAATCACATCTTCCACCTGCCCCGATTTGGAAGAGGCATTCATGAAATAACGCCGCACACTGAACTTTGACCTTGACCCCTGACCTTGGTTTTTTTTATCGATCTTCAATCTACACAAAATAGTCATTTCTTCCTAATTCTCCAAACTGTGAATAGGTTAAGTTTGATCTAGATTGATTCACGTATTCATGCGAGAATTAAGCGTCCAGTAATTTAACGCTGACCACTGACCAATCTTTTAATTTTTCTATGCACCAAATCAAATAATATCTTCCCACATACAAAACGTATGTGCCGATTTTTATCTAGATTAGATGAGGCATTTATGAGATATTTCGTTAACACAGATACACGCATAGACATAAAAACCGACTCGATTACAAGAGCTGCGTCTTCGGCGTCGCTATTAAAAAAAAAAAAAAAAGTCTCAACACTCGATAAATAAATATAACAGTAGCCACAAATAACAGTTATATGCCCTCATTCACTGGAGGCTACATGGCCTTATTAACACACTCATCAAAAGGAAAAAAAATCAGGACACAGTATAGAAAAAAAAAGAAAAAATTCCTCGGTCAACACTAACTAAAAATATCAGTCGTTGTAAATATCCGCTTTATTCGTGGACTCACTGCAGGCTAAATGGTCTGATTAATACAGCACAATAATCAAAAGCCCCAAAACTGCCTTAAACAAATGAGAAAAGTTGGACAAACAATAACAGTGAAGGGGAAAAAAAGAGAGGCGTTAGGTCTGTCAACACTCACAGGGCCGCCAACCAAATGGCCGCCCATTAGCTGGCAGCACCGGCCATTTCCCCCTGCAATTCTGAAATAACGGCGCCAATGGCCAAATTTTAACGCGCACTGATAACCTCCATTCACGACTCACTGGATCATGGCTGTCCAAATCCAAAATGGCCGAGGGACATTAAATTTCCGAGCCCCGGGTGAAACGCAGGAGGGTTGGCGCGCCTGGGGGAGACGGATGAGCGCGGGAAAACTGTAATTAAATCCTGGAAGCCGTGAGAATTAGTGACTTTTGGGGGCTGGAGGCTGGAATGAACGATGGCGAGGGGTGGATGTTGGTAGTAAAGGATGAAAGTTTTGATTTAATTAAGCTTTTGCAATACGTACAGGGAAACACACACACACACACACACACACACACACACACACACACACACACACACACACACACACACACAAATGATGAAGAAGGAGAAAACAGAGCACATAGAGGGAAAACGCACATGGGATGAAGGACACATGAGATGAAGGACGAGAAAACAGAGGGATGGAAAGATGACATACATAATGGACGCTGGTAAATTATGAAAACCTGATCCAAATAAGCTTCTCAATTAGACCTAAGCAGGAGGGAAAACGCAAATGTGATGATGGATAGGATAACAGAGGGAAGGAAGATAACACAGGAAAGTTACAATATACAGAGGGGAAAACACAAATGCGATGACGGAAGGGAAGAACAGGCGAAAGAAAAAATGAAGGAAAAGATGACGTAGGGAAGTTCACATTATGTAAACAGAACCAATGGGGATGATTTAATGGCGTACAAAGTGGTGGATAACATACGCGAGTTCCAATATGCACACTTGATGTTTAAGAGCGAAAGGATGAACGGAAGAAGAGGTGGACCGAGAATGAGGTGGAGGATGAGATGAAGAAGGGGTGAGTGGAAGAAGAGGAGGTGCATCGAGAATAAAGTGGAGGATGTGAAGAAAGGGAGGGTAGCAGAAGAGGTGGACCGAGAGTGAGATGAGGGATGAGATGGAAGAAGGGGAGGTAGATCGAGAATGAGGAGGAAGGATAACGTGAAAGGGCTCGGGGCACAGCGACGTCACACCCGACCTTTGACCTCGACCTGTGACCCTGGCCTTCGACGCATCAGTACCAAAATCAAATAACTTCATCCCATCTGCACCCACCAGACATTACCCAAGTTTAATACCAAAAGGTTACGGGACTCTTGAGAAACCGTCGCGCCCTGTACGTGGACATGTGCTGGATCAACACCAAAATCAGCACCAAAACTGAACCAGGTACACATGAGATATATATCTTGTTAGTACACACACACACACACACACACACACACACACACACACACACACACAAACACACACGTAAAAACGGACTTGATCGATAACAGAATATATAGTACTTAACCTTTTCTGACCCACGACGAACTTTCATTTTATTTTTCCTATCCCCAGATATTTAAATTCATCTTAGGGGAGATTTTTGGAACTGGTAGGATCACATACAGCCTTCGTTCACCTGCTGCACCTCAACAGATTTCCAACAGGCAAATAAAGAAAAAAAAGTTTGGTGCTAGCATGTTTAGGATTAAATCACGGCATCGGACTGAAGGGGAAAAAAGCTAAACCGGTGCCCTATAAAGAAATAAATTATGAAAAGAAAGGAAATGGAGGACAGAGTAAGTAGATTCAAATGACAACAAACGCAGAGGAAGACAAAACAAATTCAAACATGGAGACCCAGATAACGGCAAAAAGTCAAGCAATTTCAAATATGAATATACAACAAAGGCAACTGAAAAAGGAAGAAGAATGTGTTTATCGACATACCGATGTGATAAAATGCCTGCCCACTGATTTTTACACCTCGTTTACGTCACTGAAGAATAAAGCGAAACACAGAGATGAAAACGTTATATTAAAACGTTACGTTGTACGAAACGTTGATGTAGATGTGACTGATAAAGTTAAGAGGAATACTGTTAGATGGTTTGACTAGGTGGAGAATGGTGACTGACTAGAAGAGTGGACGTCAGTGAGGTGGTAGGGGAGACCGAGGATGAGACGGAGGGATGGAGAGAAATGTATGAAAAGGAGTAGAGGGTATGAGCAGGAGGAAGGACAGCTCAGTGGCAGAGGACAGGGCAACATGGAGGCGATTTATCTGTGGCAACCCCTTGAGGGATTAAGGCGTCTGGCTATAGAACGACGGATGGATATGTGATGATGATGATGATGATAATGATGATGATAATGATGGTGATGATTACTGCTGCTGCTGCTACTACTACTACTACTACTACTACTACTGCTGCTGCTGCTGCTGCTGCTGCTGCTGCAACTACTACTACTGCTACTAACTACTACTACTACTACTTCTACTACTATGCAAAAAAAAAATTAATGAGATTACGTGTATGGCAATGATTACTGAAGAGTACGAAGCAATTAACGGTCATTACGCCAAAATGCTCCATAAACCTTCAAAAACATTAATTTATAACCGCGCCAAGAATGTGGTGATCAGGGGCCGTATGCTCGTTGGTTAAGGAAGCCCCCTAACACCTTTTCCTAAGCGATTTATTATGTTTATTACATCCCCTTACTGTCCTCCTCCATGCTACATAAATCTTTCCAATATCACCATACTGGGCACATATAACGTATAAAGATATTAGCCAGCCACATCCGAAAAACGAATCGGTAAGGAAGAGGTGTTAGGGAGTTTGCCATGTATCGCTTGCAACCTTACACTCCAAGAATACGAGGCATATGAGGAGGGGAGGCGTGAGCTGGAAGGAGGACAGGTAAATGGCAGCAACACAGGCTCAATGTAGGAAGCAATTACAGACTATTATACCAAACTGCTGCACAAGCCTTGATAAACACCAAAACATCAGCTACAACCACACTGATTTACGAAGCCATTAAGGGATGTTACGCTTACCTGCCGCCATCATCATCATCATCAGTCATCGCTGATCAAATGTAAGATAGATGGCCAGCTTTAACAAGACCTGGCCTAACTACATGTTAATTCGACCTACAACGTCATTATCTTACTTAATACAACGACATTTTAAAGTTTACATTAATCGGTAGGCAAGAAAAAAAAATCAGATTTCATAATGCTAAGTACGAGGGACCTGACTATCAATTAGGTCAGTTTTCATAGGGCAAAGTACGAGGGACCTAACTTTCGAATCAATTAGGGGGTCATTAGGGCCAAGTGGTATGCAAACCCCCGTACAGCGTCAATTACCACACTGCTAATGAGTTCCACGGACCGACCCAGCGTACAAAGCCACGTTAACAGTCCACCATTTTGACGTCCATATCAGGTGGCATGACACGCTAGGTGGACGGGTGTCAGGAAGATGGAAAGGTGGCAGGGAGGATTTAACAGGCTGGACATGGGCATTAATTCATCAGGGAAGGATTGATGTGATTCGTGCGTCAAAAAAAAAACAAAAAAAAGTTTAGGCAGGTTACAAAGACACTCGCACGTTAAAAAGAGAAATGAACAGGAATGGTGTGCCAGGGAGAGAGAGAGAGAGAGAGAGAGAGAGAGAGAGAGAGAGAGAGAGAGAGATTAGCATGTCACAAAGACTGCTGTGTTAAAAAGAGACTGCTATGTTAGAATTAGGGATGGATTGGTTACATTAGCAGGTTAGAATGTGGAACCAGTTTATGCAAGGAGGATTAGAGTGTCTGAGAAGTGATATCCGTATGTTTAAAGAAGGATGGAATTGGTAAGTCAGACTGTAATACTAAAAGAGAGAGAGAGAGAGAGAGAGAGAGAGAGAGAGAGAGAGAGAGATTGATGACAACATTAAGGTACGACGGAAAGCACTGGACGGATATGTGGGGGGAGGGGAGGAGAGGAAAGGGAGAGAATGGATGAGGGGGAGGGGAGGGAAGGGGAGGAGAGAGGAGGAAGGAACGACAGGATATGAAGTAAGGAATGTGAGGAGGAAGGTAGGAAAGGTGAGAGAGAAAGGAGGAATGGGAGAGAATGGCTAAGGGAATGGGGGAGGGAGAGAGGAGAGGAGGGAAGGGATGGGAGGAGAAGGAGGAGGCGAAAAGGGAGAAAATGACTGAGAGAGGGGAAGGAAGAGGGAGGAAGGGAGAGAATGGCTAAGGAAAGGGGGGGGGGAGAGGAAGGAGGGAAGGAAGAAAAGGGAGACAAATGAGACACGGGGGAGGGAGGGGGAAAGGAGAGGGGAGGGAGAGAATGATTAAGGGGGGAAGGAAGAATAGGGAGAAAGGAATGAAGGGAGAGAATGCTATGGAAGAGAGGAAGGGAAGAAAGGGGCAGAAGAGGAGAGAAGAAAGAATGGAGAAATGAAATGACTAATGAAGAGAGGGAGGGAGAGGAAGAAGAAAGTGAGAGGGGGGAAGAGAGAGAATGGCTAAGGAAGGGAAAGAAGGGTGGGGAGGAGAGGAAGAAGACGTCAGAACGAAGGGAGAGACGAAGTGAGATTTAGGAAAGGAAGGGAAGGAAAGAGTAAGAGCTGAGGGAAGGGAGAGACTGGCTAACAGATGAAGGGAGAAAAGGAAATGAGGAAGAGAAAGAAGAGAGGAAAGAATGAACAGAGACCAACTGAGGGGTGTGAAGGGGAAAAAAAAGAGTGGAATACCGACTGAAAAAAGCATGTATGTATGTATGTATGTATGTACGTATGAATGTATGTATGTATGTACGTATGTATGTATGTATGTATGTATGTATGTAATGTATGTATGTATGTATGTACGTAATGTATGTATGTATGTAAGTGCGAATGGAAGTATGTATGTATGTTGTGCGTGTACGATGCATGTGTATTTGTTAGGTATATATGCAGTATGTATGTATGTATGTGCGAGGCATGTATGTTGATGTATTTATGTATGCATGACGTATGTGCGAATGACGTATGTATATATATCCGATATATGAATGAAGAGACGTATCAATGAAGCAGGCGGGATAGTAAGATTGTAGCCTCAGGTGTGTGGGTAGGTGTACAACACAGGTAATTCCCTGGGGTGTAGGGGGAAATGTGTGTGTGTGTGTGTGTGTGTGTGTGTGTGTGTGTGTGTGTGTGTGTGTGTGTGTGTGTGTGTGTGTGTGTGTGTGTGTGTGTGTGTGTGAGAGAGAGAGAGAAAGAGAGAGAGAGATTCCATTCCTACAGAACGCAATAATATCAGCAAGGAAATTTTATGGAACTGCCGGAAAGCAGTTATAAAAATGGCGATATACTGAATAGAAGCAGTATTTTTCGGTGGATAATATAGACAAGAAATAGCCTGAGAGAGAGAGAGAGAGAGAGAGAGAGACGACACTCCCAATACAGATAGAAAATAAAACTCGGGTAAATTTTATAGGACTGTCAGAAAGCAGTTACAAAAATATGGATATAGTGAACAGAGGCGATATTTTTGCGGGGTTGAAAGTGATGCTATCTCGCTCTCAAAGGCATCGCTGATTTAACGGAACGGAGATTTGTAGCGATGAGAAAGAGAGGAGGAGATGAGGGGAGGGGAGGGGGAGGAGGAGGGGGAGGGGAAAGGGGAGAGGGAGGGGGAGGAGAGGGACGTGGAAAGCTGAAAAAGATAGGGAACGAGAAAACGATTGAAAGAAAGGGATAGGAAGAGAGAAATGGAAGGGAAATGACATGGGAGGTGGAGGAATTAGAGAAAGAGGAAGGAAGGGAAGGAGAGGGAGAGGGGTCAGGGATGCGGAAAGGGAGAGGGCAGGGGAGGAAAGGAGACGGAGATGGCGAAGGGGAAGGGAGAGGGGAGAGACAGTAATCTAGAGAGGGCTAAGGAAGACGAGAGGGGGAAGAGAGAGATAAAGAGAGTAGCAAAGGAGAGGAGAGGGGGAAGAGAAAGATAATGAGTGTAGTAAAGGAGAGAAGAGGGGTGGGAAGAGAAGGGTAAGGAAAGAGGAAGGGGAAAAGAATGGGTGAGGAGAAAGAGATCAGAGGAGAGGGGAGGGGAGAGAGAGGGATTAGAAGGGAGATATACAAGAGGGAGGGGAGAGGAAGGGAATGAAGGGGAATTAGAAGCGATCAAGGCCTCTCGATTGAACTTCGTCTATTGAAGTATATCAGTCTACCTTCAGCCTGTACCTGTGCTCCGGTATCTGTTTATCTATCTGGTTATCTAATTATCTTTAAATACCCCTACGTGATCTATCTATCTTTTTGCTGACTGTCTGTCTGTCTGTCTATTTATCTATCTATTTATCTTTATTTTTCTATCTTCTGCCTTATCAAGGGAAAGTTGCTTCTACTGAACTACACTTAAACATTCTCTCTCTCTCTCTTTCTCTAATTACCTGCCAGTCGAACTAGCCTTGGTACAGCCGCGGTCAAAAGTTGTTTTACACCCTCGAGACTCCGCCAACCAAATTAGACCCTGCATAATTAACCTGTTCGCGGTTGCTGGGGGAGGGGGGACCTTCAGGTGGTGGCACTGATATAACCAGGCGGCTCCACTGCCTGACTATATAAATGCCCCTCACCTCCCTCCCTATCCCCTGAATGGAGGATGGTGGAAGGCTGGAGAAAGGACAGATTCAGCCTCCAGTCCACCGGGTTCCAAAGTTCCTTCAAAGGCTTTAGTAAGTTGAACATCTCTCTCTCTCTCTCTGCACAGGAGCACAGGAAGGGAAAACAATTTAAATACAAAAGACTCCATAAACCAGATTACTGATGTCCTCTATTACAATAAATATATACATGAATAAAGAACGAACGAAAGAAAATAGCTGAAGGAAGAATTTTACCCGTACTAATAAACTTTATATATGTATCAATTTATATCCTCAAATCTATTCTGCCCAGGTTATTTTCACCGAGTCTCCTTGGTTACTAGTCATATTCAACATCCAATCTGGCTACACCTGGCCATCAATTAGAAGAGGTGTTACGTATCTCTGCTAGGTAAAAAGGAACTGACTATAGTACCTGTATATTTATCTATCTGAATAGCTCTGTATCTATCTATGCATTACTCTACCATACTATATATCTATCTAGCTCTATCTATCTATCTATCTATCAGTCTATTTCCTACAGCCTGATCTCTTATCCTAGTTTACAGGAAGAGGTCAAGAGAAGGGCCCCTATAAGTGTGTGTGTGTGTGTGTGTGTGTGTGTGTGTGTGTGTGTGTGTGTGTGTGTGTGTGTGTGTGTGTGTGTGTGAGAGAGAGAGAGAGAGAGAGAGAGAGAGAGAGAGAGAGAGAGAGAGAGAGAGACTTATATAACCTGTGCTGGACCATTACCTTCCCAGCACAGCTTTAAGGCGTGGGAGTCTCTCTCTCTCTCTCTCTCTCTCTCTCTCTTGCCATTATTTTCCTTTGCATCATTAATCAATATTTCGATAGTTCCCTCTCCTTCCCTCCTCTCCCTCCCCCCTTATTCCCTTTCTTTTTTCTTCCCCTCCCCTCCCCTTCTTCTATTTTTCTCCCTCCCTCCCCTCCACTCACCATCTCCTTCCATTCTCTCTCTCTCCCTCTCTCTCTCTCTCCCTCTTCCTTTATTTCCCCTCCTTTCCATCCCCTCTGCCTCTTCCCCTTTCTCCCTCCTATTTCCCCTCTTCCACGTCTCTCACTCTTCCTCTCCTCCCTATCCTCTCGCTTCTCTCCCTCCTCTCCTTCATCTCCTTTTCCTCCTCCCCATCCCTTCCCCTCCCCTCCTCTCTCTCCATCCCAATCCCCTCCTATCTCTTCCTGCTTTTTCTCTTCCTCCCCCTCTCCCCTCCCTTCCCGCTCCCCTCCCCTCCTCTCCCCTCCCCTATCAATCCTCTGTAATGCACTTACTTCATTGTCCTCTAAAACATCTGCCACTTACAAAATTACTCTCTCTCTCTCTCTCTGTATATATTGTGTATCTATCTATCTATCTATCTATCTATCTATCTATATATATATAAATTCTTATTTTTAATAATTACATTATTTATATTACTCGACAGGATTTCATTCTTTATTGTTTTATCAACACACACACACACACACACACACACACACACACACACACACACACACACACACATGATGGACAGCTAAATTTAAAAAACACTCATATCACACGTAAATCACGCACACTGACAAACACCTAAATACCATACCGGTACACACACACACACACACACACACACACACACACACACACACACACACACACACACACAAGCGCCAATACCACACAGCAGTAAACAGAAGTGCCGATAATTATAATGCAACAGTATTTCATTTGGCTATGGCGGCAGTGCAACAAATCATGTCCTGAGGATGAACTTAAATGGCACTGCAATAAGGAAGCAATTTATATGGGAGAACTGAGACACGAAATAACGCCTTCAATATGACCCTCTACACCCCAAAAGAATACATTTATATAACTTTTCTCTCCCTAAGGATTTTTTTGTTATTCTATAATGGGAAACTCAAATTTCTTTTTCCTGCTTTGTGTAAGAAGTTCTTGGGTTGAAAATATAAAAGAGGGAAGAGAATGGCAAAGGAGTAACAAGGAGTGTGAGTGTGAGTGTGAGAGGAAGGGTTACATGACTGTGTGTATAGTCTATCAGTGACCTACCTTACCGCCCCCCTCCCCTCTCCCCTCTCCCGTTCTCCTCTCAATGTCCTTCCCCCTCTCTCCCGCCCATCCCTCCCTCCACCTTACCCTCATCCCCCCTTCCTACCTCTAGCCCTACCCAACCCCACATTCTCCCACACCCTCTCCCCTCCCCATCCACTTCTCTCCCTCCCTCCTCTAATCCTACTCTGCCCTCATCATCTCTCCCTCCCCCCTCTGTCCACACTGCCCCCTTCCCCTCTCCCTCCCCCATCCTCTCCCCTTCTTCCTCTCACCCCACCTTGTCCTCCTGCTCCCACTACCCTTCTTTCTCCCCCTTCCCCACATCCTCCTACACTCTCTTATCATTATCCCATCCTCCCTTTACTACTCTCTTCCCCTTCCATCCCTTGCTCCTTCCTCACCTCCAGTTCCACATCGTCCCTTCCATCCTGCTCCATCACATTTCTCTCCTCTCACTCCACATTCTACCCCTTCTCATCCCTTCTAGTCCCACTCCACTTCTTCCCCTCCCTCTATCCTTCCCAACGCCCCCTTCTTCTAGTCTCCTATACCATCCCACCTCCCCACACTCCTGCCCGGACATCTCCTTTCCATCAAATCCCATAACAACATCACCTACTTCCCTGAACTCCCCACCCCCAATCCATCTCAATCCTTTTACATCCCTACCACTGCCATTCCTACCCTTCCCTCTTTCCTCCCATTCCACTATTCTCTTTTCCCTCACGCTTCCTCTCCATTCCTCCAATTCCTTTCCCATCCTTCCCACCCTTTCATTTCACTTTTTCCTTTTCTCTCCCCCTCTTCTTCAATTCCCACCTTCTCCCTTTTCCTTCCATCTCTCTCTCTCTCTCTCTCTCTCTCTCTCTCTCTCTCACACACACACACACACACACACACACACACACACACACACACACACACACACAACCCCGAAGCCCTGCAAGTGTTTCCCGGGTGTATGTGAGAGTTGGGAGTGTAAGAGCAGTGGAATGTGTGGCTGGAATTGGTGTGGTGTGGTGTGGTGTGGTGTGGTGGGCAGGCTGGTGGCAATGTGGGGTTGGTTGGAATGTAGAATTGGTAGGAAATGCTCTTGTGTGTGTGTGTGTGTGTGTGTGTGTGTGTGTGTGTGTGTGTGTGTGTGTGTGTGTGTGTGTGTGTGTGTGTGTGTGTGTGTGTGTGTGTGTGTGTGTGTGTGTGTGTGTGTGCAACAAAGTTAAAGAGGACAGCAATACGTAGTCTAATGTCTAAAATAAATCGCTAAGGAAACGGTGCAACAAAATCTCCTATGCCACTGCAGACTACACAGTACAAAGCGACTGTAATATCAGGGTGACGTACATACCAAGTGATGAGCATAGTGCTAAGTACAGGGAAGCCATGACACAGTACAAGTAACCTCAGTACAGTTTGCGTGGATACTAGTTATCTCCTTGAACTTCACACGCACACACGTTTACTCAATTACGCACACGCACTTACATACATACATACATACATACACATACGTTCAAGCAAAGATAAAAAAGGTGTGTGTGTGTGTGTGTGTGTGTGTGTGTGTGTGTGTGTGTGTGAGAGGCAGGCGGGGTCCGGCTTATATAATAAAATTAACGTTGTTGGTGAGTTTATGGGAGTGGCACCTTCCTTCATGCCTCCCTCCCTCCTTTCCTTTCTTTCCTCCCTCCTTTTCTCTCGATTCTCTCTTTCCTCCCTCCCTTCCCTCTTTTTTCCCTACAGCTCTCTTTCTTTCCTTGCATACCTCCCTCCCTCCCTTCCTTCCGTCCTTTTTCTATCCCTATTCTCCTGCTCAATCCTAATCTACCTGCTTAATCACAATTTAACTACTTGTCTATCTATCTACTTAATTACCTGCCTTCCTATCTATCTACCTGTCTACCTCCCTATCAACCTGCTTACCTCTCTATCTACCTGTCTCACTATCTATCTACCTGTCTTCCTATCTATCTACCTGCCTCCCTATCTATCTACCTACCTGTCTAT